>NC_081568.1:2460774-2569528 GCF_022355385.1 Mustela nigripes
ATCCAAATTAAAACCACATTGAGATACCACCTTACACCAGTTAGAATGGCCAAAATGAGCAAGACAGGAAACAACATGTGTTGGAGGGGATGTGGAGAAAGGGGAACCCTCTTCCACTGTTGGTGGGAATGCAAGTTGGTGTAGCCTCTTTGGAGAACAGTGTGGAGATTCCTCAAGAAATTAAAAATAGAACTTCCCTATGACCCTGCCATTGCACTACTGGGTATTTACCCCAAAGACACAGATGTTATGAAAAGAAGGGCCATCTGTACCCCAACGTTTATAGCAGCAATGGCCACGGTTGCCAAACTGTGGAAAGAACCAAGATGCCCTTCAACGGATGAATGGATAAGGAAGATGTGGTTCATATACACTATGGAGTATGATGCCTCCATCAGAAAGGGTGAATACCCAACTTTTGTATCAACATGGACGGGACTGGAAGAGATTATGCTGAGTGAAATAAGTCAAGCAGAGAGAGTCAATTATCATATGGCTTCACTTATTTGTGGAGCATAACAAATATGATGGAGGACATGGGGAGATGGAGAGGAGAAGGGAGTTGGGGTAATTTGGAAGGGGAGGTGAATCATGAGAGACTCTGGACTCTTGAAAACAATCTGAGGGGTTTGAAGTGGCGGGTGTGGGTGGGAGGTTGGGGTACCAGGTAGTGGGTATTATAGAGGGCACAGATTGCATGGAGCACTGGGTGTGGTGAAAAAATAATGAATACTGTTATGCTGAAAATAAATAAATAAACTAAAAAAAAAAAAAAAGGAAATGGGCAGAAGACATAAACAGACATTTCTCCAGAGAAGACATCAAAATGGCCAACAGACACATGAAAAAGTGCTCCACATCACTCGGCATCAGGGAAATTCAAATCAAAACCACAATTTGATACCACTTCACAGGAGTCAAAATGGCTAAAATTAACAGTCAGGAAATGACAGGTGTTGGCGCACATGCCGAGAAAGGGGAACCCTCCTACGCTATTGGTGGGAAATGCAAGCTGGTGCAACCACTCTGGAAAATAGCATGGAGGTTCCTCAAAAAGTTAAAACTAAAAAAAAAAAAGACCCAGCAATTGCACTACTGGGTGTTTTTACCCCACAGATACAGATGTAGTGAAAAGAAGGGCCATCTGTACCCCAGTGTTCACAGCAGCAATGTCCACAATAGACAGACTGTGGAAAGAGCTGAGATGCCGTTCAACAGATGAATGGATAAAGGTGTGGTCCATGTATGCAATGGAGTATTACTCAGCCATCAGTAAGGATGAATACTTACCACAGATATTGACATGGAAGGGACTGGAGGGGATGATGCTGAGTGAAATAAGTCAGTCAGAGAAAGACAATTGTCATTTGGTTTCAGTCTTATGTGGAGCATAATAAAACAGTGGAGTGGATCATAGGGAAAGGAAGGAGAACCTGAAGTCATCGGAAAGGGTGAGAGACTCTTAACTCCAGGAAACAAACTGAGCGTCGCAGAAGGGAGGTGGGTGGGGTTATGGGGTGACTGGGGAATGGGCATTAAAGAGGGCACATGATTTAATGAGCACTGGGCATTCTATGCAACTGATGAATTACTGAACTCTATGCTTGAAACTGATGATGTACTATATGTTGGCTAATTGAATTTAAATTAAAAAGAAAATCATCCCTCATTTCAGGGTAGCTCAGGAGTTTACATTCTGTGTTTATTTTTTTTTTCCTGATTTCCATTCATGCTCACTAACTTTGACATTTCCTAGCTTCTGAATATGAACAAAAACCTCTACTTATTTTAGAGAAATGTCCCTCTGCAAAATGGCTGTCTACCACTACTGACAGCTCAAAAATATAATTTTGCTCCCAGACCAGGATGTTAAATAGTGAAAATAAAATCAGTAGAATTCAGATTCTTTTAGCCCAGTTTCTATCATCACAAATTTAATGTATAGCAAAGAGAGAAATTAACAAAATTTAGGTCTGTTCTCATCCTGATGGTCATGTCTTCTAAAGTAGAAACAGATTCTTGGATTTATTATTTATATATATGTTTTCTTTTTATGCACACTCTTCTCCAGAAAGAATTTTCTTGGCACAATAAATGTGATTTTCAGTCACTACTTATTAAATCACCATAAACCACTCTTTTTTGTTTGTTTGTTTTAATTTTAATTTTAATTTTTTTTTTATTTTTAAAAGATTTTATTCACTTAAGAAAGAGAGACAGAAATAGTGACAGAGGTAGCAAGAGAGAGCAGGAACATGGAGGAGAGGGAGAAGCATGCTCTCCATTGAGCAAGGAGCCAGATGTAAGGCTTGATCCCAGAACCCTAAGATCATGACCTGAGCCTAATACAGACCCTTAATGGACTGACCCACCTGGGTGTCTCTCTTTTTCACTTTTTAAATAAACATCATCTACACGCTTCATCAGAAAACGTGCAAGAAATTTTCTATGAACCAAAAGGAGCCAAAGAGATTTTGCATCTCAGCCTCCACCTGAGGGACACACTGGAACACAGCTAATGCCTTGGGAGTGGCAGGGGCTGTGTCCTGCCAGGTCCGTGGCTGAAGAACCCTACGGCCTCAAGGAGCCCCGGACATTCTCCTGGAAGCCCTTCTCGCAGGGCGTCTGCCTGGGTCACGTTCCCTGAACTGGTGTGGGGAGATGGCACCTCCCCTCCCCCACTGTAGGTCAGGAGCGGGGATCCTGATATCCCCCAGGGTCAGTGCACAGCCTCTGCTGAGCATGAATCCTGGACTCCAAAACTTCTCCTTCGTAGCAAAACTTTCTTTTAGTCACACTGATAAACGCACTTTCTTTTTCTTGAAAGTGGCTGAAAACCAGTCAACTATACGGGCAGTTCAGTGTGAGGCCCGCGGAGCTGCTTCTAGCAACCTCAGACATTTACCCACGGGAAGCGCTGTGGGTCCTCCAGTGGCCATGAAGCCGCGTCCTGATGGTTCCACATCATACATCAGAGAGAACAGATTCCACTGTTTCCTTGATGTCACTTCAAACTAGAAGTGTTTTTTGTTTGTTTGTTTGTTTGAAGCTTAAAAAAAAAAATAAAACTTTTTAGAAAGGCAGTTTCGAGAAAGTAAAAATTTGAGGTATAAAAATCACAGACCTGGGGACTGACCCCTCTTGGGTTCTGGCTTTTCCAGCATGGGGGTCTCCACCCCGTCGGCCCCACAGTTCTCGGGAGCGTGTGGTCTGGCCGCCTCTGCCTGGTGCGGAGACCTGACCCTGGCAGCCCACCGGGGCGAGGGCAGCACTGCTCTTCCATGAAAGCTCCCTCCTTGAGGGACATCCCTCTCCTTACAGGGCCGCGCGGACTCCCAGCTGCTGACTTCCAGGGGCTCCCACTGGAGCCTTCGGTGCTCCCCAACATGAGAGCAGGACCTGCCTTTCCCGCTGTTCCCCGGGACTCCCCACGCGCACAAGCCCACTGCTCCCCGGGACTCCAGATGGAGTCACCGCTCCAGGAATGAGGCACCATCCGTCCTTCTGATGATCCCCTACCAACGCAGGAAGCCCTGCAGGTCGCTCCTCGGGGCTGCCCCCCTCCCCACGGCTCCTCCCACGACCCTGCCCTACTGTCTCCGCATCCACCTCCTCCGCCTAGGTAGGAGGAGGTAGGGAGCTGGGCGGGTCCCCTCTGGAGACCCTCCTGCACCGCAGAGCTGCAGCCACCCTGGCTCTGCGGATGCCTGTGCCAGGACGAGCTCTCCAGCGGCCCCAGAGGCCACGATCGTTACGCACCTGCCGCCCTGGGGTCCCCACGGAGGCTGAGGGACAACACTTGCTCTGTACCAGAGGTTGTCCCTCGGTGCTGTGGACCGCGCGTCCGTGTGCCCCCAGAATGCACGTGTTACAGTCCTGACCCCCAGTGGGGCAGTATGAGGGGGTGGCCTGTGGGAGGTGATTAGGCTGAGGCGGGGTCACAAGGCAGAGCCTCCGGGTGGGACCCGCGGCCTCACAGGACGAGGAAGAGAGACCAGAGTCCTCCCTCCCCACCACGGAGGACAGCCAGGGGTTCTCGCAGGAACAGATCGGGAGACGCTTGACCGCGGAGTTCTGACCTCCCGGAAAAGTGATGGTGCACACGGGCCACTGGAGGTATCTGTCACAGCAGCTCCGCGGACTGAGACCCCGGACCAGCGGGCAAGCCCACCCCTGCGCCTCGGCTGCCCCGGACCCTCCAGAGCTCGCGGTCCTGAGGCTCGCCCAGAAGTGCCCATCGCTGCGCGGGAGCCCGATTTCCCGGCATGGCCTGCCGGTCCCAGAGGCCATTCTTTCTGACATGCTCCCTCGCCTCGAGGACCACCTTTCCGACCCCCAGCGAGAGTTTTGGTGGGGTACAGCCGTGAAGGGCCAGGTGCTGTGGGGCCGCCCCCCACCGGGGGCCGCTTCCGCGTCCGGGGCGCTTTGCACCGTGGAAGGACACCATCGCGGGGCAGCGTCCGCAAGAGACCGCCCGAGATGCTGGAAGGAGGCGGCCTGCAAGCGAGGGGTCGCCCCGGGGGACGCAGCCTCTCGGTCCAGGTAGAGACGAAATTTCTCTTTTATCCTGGAGGGCCAGGTGCTCCCCGATGTGCACTGGGGCTGGAACCCGAGTGACCACAGAGCGGGACACGTTCTCCTCCACCAGCCGTTGAGAGGCTGTGGCGGATCTGGGAGAAGACAGGGGACAGAGAGGAAGGCGATTGTCTGGAACAGCCAGAAATAGAAGCAGGGGGTCCGAGTGGGACAAAATTGTTGAGTGGGGCCAGGTGTCATAGTTGCGTCCTGAGGACTTTCCGGGATTCTGGGGACCTATACGTACTGTTACATCTGCAAACATGTAGGGCACCCTTTGTTGCTGTGAAACACTTGGTTGGAGGGTGCGCTGGAACGGATCTGTAATGCCAAGAGGAAAGACAGGCGTTGGGTTGGAAGGCTTCTTTCCACCTGTGATATTAGATAAAGATCCTAAAAAGGCCTTACTTTTACGGTGCTAGCCTTAGGGAGGGCCTTTGATTGGCTAATGAGATGACCTCGGAAGATGGCGGCTTTGGCCCTGAACCGCCCTGCCACGGCCCCCGCCCCCGCCGCGCGCATGCCGTCTGGGGCCGGGCTTACAGCTCATTCAAAACTACCATCTTTCCCTCCACCTAACATTTTCAGTCCTTGTAGAAAATTCTCATTCACTTAAAATGGCACACACCTTCTGGCTGTAATATAATAAATGTTTTTGACCAAGATAATGACTTCTATGAGCACAAATGTCCCTCAGTGGAGACACCCCTCCCTCAGGGCTGGTGAAATTTTCACGGTGGCCCCCGTGGACCTGCTCACAGGGACTGTAATTCACACGAGGCAAGGGGCACGAACTGCATTCGGCTGTTCCAAACGCGGAATGAATGGGTGGATCCCATTGGGTTACCCAGCAGATGGAAAGCTTTGATTTATTTTATGTTTTCAGGTCTCCTCCGTGTAGTGCTATCTAAGCACTTAAGACATTATCAGCTTCATAGCCTGACCCTTCTACCTCTCCAAACGGCCAGAAGTAAGGATAGAAACACCTGATCGTTGGATTCAAACGTTCCGGTGGGAGACTTACCGGAGAGGCTTCCTGAACGTTGAAATGTGAATGACCGCAAATGACCCATTTTACATTGTGAGCCAGCCAAGAAGTAAGTAGGATGGAGCTGAGACCCACCAGGATTCCGATGTCCAGGAAATTTATTTCACGGCCCTTTTAACCATTGACAACTCCTATCTTGAGAAACCCAGGGCTGTTGCTCAAAGGAAGAGATAGGAGAGATTAATCCGAAGGAACATTGAGGAAACAGAGCCCTTCAGGAGGAGTCTGGCTGAACCACAGACATGAAGTAACCGGTCGATTTAGTTGATGGCTGTGGGGTCTCCGGGGATTATTTTATTTTTATTGAGATACGCTTCACGTGCCATAAAATGCACCATTTTGAAGTGCACGATCTGGTGGATTTTAGTAGATTCATAAACTTGTACAATTACCGAAATGGTCTAATCCCAGAGCATGTTATCACTCCAAACGAAATTGTGCTTGTTTAATCTTAGGGTTGACCTGTTCCGAGTACCTGACATCATCTGTGTGGCCACATATCTGCTGAGAAGTTTTGATAATTTTATGTAAGCCCTCACTTAGCTCAACTGGATAAGACAATCTGTACCGTAAATTGTCTTTTAAAGAGATCAAAAGCTAACAGAGGTTTATGGTGTAAATATTCAACGTGGTTAAAGAAGGACTCCTGCTTTTCTGTCTGAGACCCGTCTGCACACGCGTGGCCAGCAGGCGTCCAGAAGCTTTCAGTGTGCTGCTGGTGATGTCCCACGGAGGCTCGTGGAGGCTGCTGGATCCGGAAACATTATCTCAGCAAATACTAAGTGCAAAAGAAATGGCATTAAAGTAGGAAAGCAAGTCACCCACTGACCAGGAGCAGTTACAGACTATCCACTCCTGCAGCTCGGAGACTATGTCTTCTTTGTTTTCTTTCCCTGAGCTGTGGGGAGAATTCATTTAATTCCAGTTTTGTCTTATAATTTTCAGTGAGATCCCCCTCTGGGCATCAATCCCAGGCTGGCTTTATCAAGGGCAACAAAACTCTTGACAGTTTGAAGCTTGCCTCTAAAAACACACCTCGAGTGAAGCTTTCAAAAAGAGGAAGGCATTGACTTTCAAAATAGCTCTGTCTATTGCGTGTGATCTTGATAAAGGAACTTTCCAGTGAAGAATTTGCTGGGCGGCTGACTGATAGCGAAGCTGTCTTTCCTGGGGAAAAGGGTGGCATCTCCAGGTTACATCAGCTCGCTCTCATCTGAGACAAAAAGTGTGAGTAAAAGGCAAAAGGTGATCCTCTACCTCCGCAGTGGCACATGTGAACATCTTTCTTACGCTCCTCAAATGAGAGAAGGTGGTTGGGCCTGGAGTCCACGGCAGCTGTGGGGCTGCTTGAGGACATCTTCATGGGGCCGGGTCTTCTTGCCAGGTCCATCGGCCTGCAAGTGTTCTTGAGGTAAGCGTGTGGCGCTGCCAGCCCCGCAGAGACAGCGTGCCTCCCCTGAGCCACCGGCCACTGCGGTTCTTCTGAAGGCTCAGTGGCACAGCTTCCTCACGGAGAAGGGAATTTACACACAAATTCGCGGAGCTCTTTCTCTGCCAGGGAGCAGATTGAAACAAGGAATCCAAGCATCCTGTGCTTTCCCTGCTGCCGGCCGCCTGGTGGAAGAGACCCTGGGAAGACCGAGCCACGGAATGAGGAGAGGCCGGCTATGGCCTTACGGAGGCGTGGGCCCTCCTGGACCCCGGGTGGAAGCTTCCATAGGAGGCTTGACAAGCTGCCGTGTCTGGCAGGTGATTCCCTTGGCTGTTCTGCTGTGGCCTTCCCCAGATGGGTACAGAGCAGGGGGTGCTGGCCTGGGACCAGCACCTGCTCTGTGAGGAGCAGGGTGGCCAACCAGGGCTGTGGGTTTCACCCCAAGGAGATCCATTCCTCATGGCACTCTGAGCAATATTTTCGGGCCTCACACTGGGGCTGGCAAAAAACTGCAAACGTTAGCTTGCTGGATCTCACAGCCAAGCCAATTGCGTGTCCCTCAGTGCCTGATTGTGACTCATGGGGAGGTCAGTCAACATGCATGTTTTGAACTGATTCCTTCACCACATGGCCCTTGTCTGCTTCTAGAGAAACACTCTGTGGCCTATGTGAGCAGTGGGCTGGTCTGACCCCTTCTTGGAGGAGCCCTGATGGGGAGGGGGCTGAGAGCTGCCGCCCCTGGCCTTCCCCGGGTCCTGCAGCACAGCCTGTGTCCCTAGTGTTCACCCCTTGGAGCTGGTTTCTGTGCCCTCCAGGGCTCCAGTGTTTCCTCACCCCAGGGGCCCCATGCCCCCCACCTCCGGTGAGGGCACCAACTCAGAAGCTTGGCACGAGGGAATCAGTGTCCTTCAGACAAGTGTGCGGAGAAGAAAATCTTATACCCAAGGTGGACAGCTTAGAAAACAAGAGAATATGGTTCAGAACACAAGTTAGAGATCTTGACTGTGGGCTTTGTGCGTTCAGTAAGACAAACTTAGATGGTCTTTGGAGAAACCGCTATGCTGGGTCTTTAAAAATCTCTATAGACACAACAAGAAGCCAAAATGTGGTATCTCTACTTTGATGTCCACATGGGATGGGTCAAACCGATCTATCCCGACTGAAGGACAGGTCATATACGTGTATATAATAATAACGTGCTATCTGAATTGGTTAGCCCTGAGTTCGAGTCTCTACTCCACCCCTCCTCAGCTGAGAACCGCGTTTTACTCCTCTGATCCCTGTAGTGTGGAGCACTGCTGCTGAGTTTGGGATATTACTGTAGAACGAAGTGACAGGCAGCCGCACGCACTTACATATAAAGCATCCAGAAAATACGACTCGGTCATAGCCCACAGACGACTTGTAGCCCTGCTGAACCGCAGCTTTCCTGAGCTCCCATGACAGGGGAGACACATTTATCACAAAGAGGGTGCCTACAATTAAAAATCTATTTAAAACAGAGACACATTTTTCTTCCCTTTAGAGAAAATATCACCGACGTAAGTACCTAGCGAGGCTGGTAAACGCTGAATGTCAGGTCCTTGCACATCGAGGAATCCCAGAAACAAAGGAAAAGTCTCTTTGCTTTGGCACTTTTTATCCCCCCACTATGCCAGGGCACATAGGACTGAGGATTCCATGACCCTCATAGCAAGAGCTGCGGACCACACAGGCCTGGTGACACAGCGGCTGGGCATTGCTACGGGGGAGGAATCTGGATCTAGTTCCACGAAAAACTGGGAATTGCTTCTGGGCTCCCGGATGGAAGCAGCCACCCAGGGGATGTTTTCTCTACTGTGAAAATGCCCCCCGGGGAGGGCAGGTGAACACACGGATGCTCATGGGTTCACTGGGACAAGGTCCATGACCCTCAGCTTGACTTCGGTGCCGGCTCATGGCTCACCGGGCGTCCTGTTCCGTCGGAGAAGCCTTGCTGGAAAATCAGGGTAGCAGGTGTTCCTACAGAACTGCTGAAGAAAAGAGCCGTGGGCCTCTTCCCATTGGGAGCTGCAGGATTTTACCCAGAGCCTGGAGGGAATAACTAGCCATGCGTGCTGCTGTCTATGAAATGGCTTTCCGAGACAGGTCAACCCCAGCTGACTGTGGGGCTGGCTTTACTTTCCTCCAACACACGTTCTGCTTTTCAGGTCCAAGAGAGCCAAGTCCGCCTTGACAGAGGACAGACAGGCCAGTCAAAGCGGGTAACGTCACACCTGCTGAAGAAAAGGCTGACTCTCAGTTCACGAGCCTCACCCGAGCGTGGCTGGGGCTTTCTGCCAGAGTCGGGACGCTTTTCTGCTCCAGAAACCCATCTTCTAGGTGGTCTAAGACCATGCACAATGATGCGTTTGTGTTATTTTACATTTCTGCAAGAAAACAAAAAGACATAGTGAAACAAGAGAGAGTTGGGAAAGAAAACGTTGATGGGTTGTGACAAGTTTCCTTCCAATGCTGCCAGGAAGTGGAGACCCTTTGCTGTTGGTATTCAATGAAAGCAAGAGTGTTCTGGGAGCTTGGTTAGCTTGGGCCTCCTATGGCTAGTTCCTAAAATATGCACGAGGCCTGAACACACATTTGAAACTCCGAGTTGCTATTTTTAAGTGTTGGGGTTCAAAAATAAGGTAACGTTAAATGAAGTGGATGTTTCTTTTGACAAGATAAAAATATGAAACGTACTGAAGTTAGCCAGCTCATTTCAACCACATGCCGGAGAGCCGGCCTTCAGAGACTGGGCTCCTCGCTGCTGGGGGGTACACAGAGTTGCTCGGCGGCACCTCGTCAGTGGGGCCGCGAGCCCACCGCCCTGCAGCAGGGGTGTTGCAGAGAATGTTTGCCTGCCTGCAGCAGGCCCGGAAGGCGGCACCGTCACGACGCAGGTGGGCCTTGCGTTGTCCTGAAACTCGACTCCATTTCTGTGATGGAGAGCGCCAAAGGTTGCTTTAAGGGCACTTTCAAAAGTAACTTCTTTGGTTTCGAAAATGCGTGAAACGTATGGAGGGCATTGCATAAGGAACACCGAGGTGCGAACTTTAGTCATCCTCTTTTGAGAACTAGACCACACACTGGTTTATGGGAAATGTGTTTTTCTCAGGAACGTGTTTGTGCAACTTCGTCCCAACGTTGTTCCGGAGACAACCATGGTCCTGCTGATCCTAGCAAGGGAAGCTCTGCTGGGAAGGCTGTCTTCCAACCTGCCACGATCAGCCCTGAGAGTGAGGTGTCCTGAAGTCTCAGTCAGCTCACCGGGGTATTGGGTGGGTTTGGGGCTGGGGAGAACAGGAGAAATTCTTTGTCACGAGACTGTCTTCTTCAGTGCACTGTGCAGCCCACAGCATTAGAATCTGTCCATCTTGGATTTAAAATCCTGATTTGTTTTGTGACCCTGGCACATTACCGGGGTGTTTCTAAGCTTGGGGTTCCTTTCCCCATCATTCCATAATAATTTTTACTTCATGGGGTTCTTTCATGGGTCAGAGAGCCTGGGGACGGTGCTCAAGCGCCGTGTGTGTTCCTGTGTGTGTGCCCGCAAAGACACACAGAGACACCAAGTGTCAGTGATAAGGGAAATAGCTGACATTCCAGAAGATTTTTCTGTACCCCATCTCTCGTTTCCTGATTTATACAACTTTTCCTCACCGATAAGCAATTTCTTCTGTGGCAGGGCTTCCCGTAATTGGGTTAAAGAAATGCTGTTAGCATTACTCAAATATTTCTGATCAACTTGCATTTGAGCATGTCATGTTTTTATGCACTTCTATAGATTATGGAAAACAAACACCTTGCTTGGCACCAGTGGGAGTGGGATTTGATGACCCTGCTGCCCATGAGAAGGTCATTGTCAGTCTTGCCTGGGACGAAAATTCTGAGCTTTGTTGTCCCCGGGGACGTAGGTCAGCAACACCAACAGGCCGGCCCGCCGCACCTGCCTCATTTTCTCAAATGGAGCACTATTTTGAAAAACTGCAAACATAATTTTTTCTAGGGAAAGTTGAACTGATGGTTGTCCTACTGCTGAAATCTCTCAGGGGTGGGCTAGGGCTCCGCTGAGCCGTGGCCGAGCCCAGGAAAGAGATCAAGTAGCTCCCAGGCAGCCCTGCTGGTTGGTCCCACCTGCCCCCTTGGCTTCCCTGACAGGCTGCTGGGATCAGATGTCCTGGCCGGTCAGTCCAGGGGTATTGCAAAGCCAGTGTCTGTCCTGAAAGGGAGGAGCCAGTGTCCCAAGGGAGCTGAGGAAGCCAACCCCCGCAGAGCCCCGTGCCAGGGCAGATGGCAGTGACCTCCCGAGAACTGACCAGTAATGGTTTTTTCTAGGACACAGATTTGTTCGTCAAGGTATCAGATATTCCAGTGGTCAGATGATGATTTTAAAACGACACCGGTTATTTTTCTCCCAAATTCCCTTCGTTAGATTGTAAGCACCGTGAGAGTAAGGCCGGCACCTTGTTCTTCAGCTGCTCCTGGCGCAGGGCTGCACCTGTGCAGAGCGAAAGGTCACCGACTCGAGACACTGGCTGCATCGGGTCTGTACCCCTGTCCGTCTCCACGGTGACTCCAAGAAGGTGCGCCCATCTCTGTCTGTAAGCGTCTACATCTCTCTGCATCTGTCAGCGTCATATCTCTACCTATCTGTGTCACTCTTTATACCGTACACTGTCTGTCTGTGTTCCCATCCATGTCAGCTCCTGTCTCTCCCTCTGCCGTGTATCCTGTGCCTGCACCTGCGCCCTGACAAGCGCTTAGGCCATGTACCCCCAACCCCCGGTGCCTGCATCTGAATCCACAAAGGTAACAGCTCCACACACTTCGCGCTTGTAGAAGTCACGGCTAAGGAAAGGGGTACGGATTTCTCTTTATCTATGGGCCCCTTTAGCTGTTTTGTTTTGTTTTTTCTCCTTAATAGTGATTTAAATAAAAATAGAATGCTCTAAAAAAATAGAATTCTCTAGAAGTATGAGATTTCTTAGACCAAAAACTCGTCTTTCCACTCTTCCCAGGCGACTGCTACATTGAAGAACTCATTGCATCCAGGTGTGTGTTTTGGGTAGGATCTCGGAGTGTGCTGGCACCTCGCCTGTGGGGTCACGGACCAGTTCTGTCCCCTGGGGAGCCATTCACCGCGGGAAGTCACCGCGGGAAGCCGCCGTCCTGTGCTGCTCCACACCCCACCTCTTGGCTGTGTACCTGGGCCAGGACTCGGCGGGTCAGACGCAAGAGGTTCAAAATTCACTCAAAGAGGGGCACCTGCCTGGCTCTGTCGGTTAAGCCTCTGGTGCTTGATTTTGGCTGAGGTCGTGATCGCAGGGTCAATGAGCCCCGGGTCTGGCTTGGCGCTCAGGGGTGAGTCTTCTGGAGATGCTCCCTTCCGTCTCTCTCCCATGCTCGTGCTCTCTCAAAAGTGCTCTCTAAATAACAAATAAAGTCTTAAAAAATAAGAGAATAAATGCATTTAAAGGAAATCTTCAAACCACCACCAACAGAGAAGAGAATTCAGAGGAACACCAGGCACTTTCAGTTTCTGTGTAAATGTGACTGGTGAAATGACTTACACTGTCTCCCTGAACCCGCCTCCGGCACGAAGGGTGAGCTCCACCGCTTGCTCGGCTCCCTGGAAATCAGGACCAATTTGGCAAGCCCTTTGCCTCTTGGCACAGAGGACGCCTGTGTTGACGTGGTCAGCACTGTTTAGAGCTGGCGTTTTGGGGCCGAGGGGGAGGCAGAGAGCACACTAGTCTGCCAGGCCGTCTAACCAGGGGTTCCCTCTGCCTGTTGTAGGCAGAAAGTCTCCTAAATTGAATAGTTATCATTTTTCAGCTCTCTGTGATGCCAGAAATCACTAAAAATCTCATTTAAACTCCCCATTGTAGTTCTTAAGCACATTTGCAGCAGAGGCCAGTCCTTTTGCAAGATTGCTGGAGAGAATTCCTCGTCAGAACAGACGTGCTTTTCTGTGTTGCTGAGCCGACCGCCCTCCATTCGTTATCCTCACCGCGCCCGTCTTGTTATGACCTTCATGGGAGAAAGGAAGCCGAGCGCGCGCTCCTTTTTCTGCAGGCGGCGCCTCCCTGTGTATGATGTGGTTAATATTGATTAGACCCTGCAGTGAGCCCGGGGAGCTCCTCCCCCCCGACCCCCGGCCCCCCTTCCTCCCTCCGGGGACCGTTTGCGGCCGTTTACCGGCTCTGAGCTGCTACTCTGGGTATTTATTCTTTTAAAATAGAGTCACCACTTCTAATTGTATTTATTTCGAGTCCGAACCCAGCAAGATGGCTTTCTGTCAGGGACAGCGTCCAGAAGCGGAACCGGACGAGGACTCTGCCGCTGACAGTGAATCCGGCCGATCTAATTTACCAGCGACTAGAGAGCGCCTCGGTATGGCTCTGGGTCCCCCTGGGTTACTGACTCAGAGGTCAGTTGGAGGAGAAGCAAGGCAAGGCCGGGGTCACCTGCTCCTTTCTGATCTGTCTTCTCTTGCATACACAGTTTCAAGAAACATGCAGTTTTGATCTAAGACGTAAAATTCCTTAATGAGTTTGTGTACAGATGCACAGAATATAGGAATAGGTGAGAATATTGACAATTAGTGACCTTGCTTTCTTTTATAAGCTTTTCCAGTGATGCTAAATTCAACTTTGGTCACTTGGGTTTTTAATGTTACTTTAAAAATCCCGATCACCATTAGCTCTTCCAAGGCTGATTTGATTGTGGGGACGTTATTCCTGGGGCTATGGGCATATACTCTTTTCCATCTAGCTGACTTTAGCATAAAAATAAAATTGAATCATAAGCAATGAAATTTTATCTCTTCAACTCTCTTCATTCCCAACTGGAGTTAATAATGCTTGATTTTACTCCTTCTCCCTAAATAGCATGAAATATATGAAATTGAAATTAACACATCTCCAAGATGGTTAGGTCACAAATAGGTTTTATTAAGTTTACTCATACCGTGTCCTTTCTTTCTTAAACACAGAGAGGATATGGAACTAGATTTCTTTTATTATTACTATTATTGAATTATGGAATAGAAGTAATTTTTTTTTTTTCAGTTCCAAGCTAACAAATAAAGCAAAGGAGGCACAGTGGAGTAACAACGGGAAAGGAAGGACTTTGATGAGGTCACAGGGGAGAATAAGGCTGACAAGTTCTTACCACCGGGCGTGTTACTTGGTGTCGAGTTCCCTGCTGAGTACTCCTAGCGCAGACCGGTTGTGACTGCACAGTCCTCGTGTGACGGTGAGGCTCTCCTGTTCGAAGAACGGACGAACGTCTGCCAACACCCCCAAGCAACAGTGGGGCCGTGCGGGGTGAGGAGCCTGTCGGAGGAGCATGGACATGGACGGCGTTTTGTGGGCAGCTCAAGGAATCTGTGAAGGCAGTTTGGGGTCCAAGTGGGACAGAGGGGACAGCAAACAAGAGTGTCCGGCCTCAGGCATACAACCCGATGTTCTGATGGGCACAGAAGTTGTGGGGGGCTCTCAGGTGCCCAGGTGCCCAGAATGGGGGTTGGGGGCAGAGGTAGGAGCAAGGGTGAGTGGAAACTCTTCCCCATGAAGCAATAGAAGCCAGGCTGCCTGCACAGGGTTTCAGGCAGTGGCCGTGGGTTCAGGGAGGTAGGAAGAGATACAAGGGGGTTGGCGGTGAGCTCGCCATGCCGGGCGGACCAGCCAGCCATGAGGGAGGGAGGGGGACCTAACCGAGGGAGATGATGAACCCATGACCAAGTAGCTCAGGTAAGTGGTGCCTCTGGGGGAGAGGGTCCCTGTCCCCAAAGCTGAATTTCTCAAAAACAGGAAACACACACTTAAGTGGGTGAGCTCCGTGAGCACCGAGTCTCAGGGGAGCGGGGACAGTCCCTGGATGGGAGATGCTTGCTGGCTTATCTGCTTCCCACCCTTATTTAGGATTCTGCAATTCCCGGTGCTTTCTTGATGTGGTGGGAGTTCAGCAGAGGTCCCAAAATGCTGCAGAGCATCACTTTACACTGAAAACAAAAAACAAAAAACACAACACAAAGCAAAACGAACAAAAATGTCTCATAGTAAAAATAACTTCCTCTTCCAAGAGTTGAAGGCACATCTTTCTAAGATCTGCCAAGAATGACTCAGGAAGGCCCAGAAGCTGATGAGCCTCTCTGGCTCTTTTCTGAAGCCCAGACTGATGATGCTGGCCTTGCTAGGCAGAAGGTGGGAGCACAGGACCCCTCTTCAGACAGCTTCAATGGGAAGGCATGTGGGGGGATTTGGGTGAAATTGTGCAGATCACAGTATTTTAAGGCGGGGAGATGTCCTCAGGGTCATCTGGTCAAACACGTTTTGTTACCATGAGAAAGAACTTACCTGGCATTCAAGGGACAGTTCTCTCAGTGGGGTCAACACTCAGTGTCCCTCTTCAGCTGTCCCGGTGAGGGCATCAGGGCCCTCTCACCCCTCAAAGGCAAAGCTTTGCATTGTCCTGAGACGAGTGTGCTTCAGAAGGAGGTGCCACTCTCGGGTTTAGTTTCCTATGGCTAGCCATGGATTTCTGAGAAGGTTCCAGAACCTAAAACAAGGGCAGGCTCCTGAGAACCCCCAGGCTTGACCTCCTTCCTGTAGGACAAACATGTGTGACCGATCGACTGTGGAACAGGCCCGTCTCTCCACCAGTAGCACGGAAGCCATGGCAGGAAGAACCCTCAGCAAAGACGTTGGCTCCATCCAGTGTGCTGGCCAATCTCCACTCCTTTAGACATGAGCTCACATGCTCAGGTTCTCAGGGAAGGCACTGGGATGCTTGCTGGGCTCAGAACGTTGAGGGAGCTGGTGACCTGCTGACTGATTTCAGGGCTTCCAGACGGATCACTGCCTACTCTTCTCCTCCACTCGATTATCCCAGGAGACTGAGCCGTGCTCATGTCCTGGGACCTAGCTCCCCCATAAAGAGACATTTTGCTCCAGGACACTGGGGAGGCCCCGCTCCGACCATCGCACACTGATCTCAAGCAGCCATCTCAGCTCTGCTCCCCTCCGCGAGCTGATAATCTGAATGTATTGAGAACATGTCGCTGAGCAGAGCCCCTCCAAGGAAAAGGTTCACGTCTCCACAAGCACGTACTTATTTTGCTATGTCCTACCTGCATCTACTGTAGGCGGTGTTGGGAGATCTAGCACATCAGGGAGGAGCAGCAAGTGTGGGGTGCCATGGGGTCAGAGTCAGGTCCAAAGTCCGGGTCTGGATTTACCACCCATGTGTTCCTAGACAAGGCACCCACCCTCTCCGAGCCTCCCGTTTCCTCCTTTATGCAACAGCAGTAAGAACAGAATCTTACAGGGCCACGGGAAGAAATAATGGAGAGACTGCACGGGACAGTGCTGGCCTGGCACGCAGCCCTTGCTGACCTGGGGATGTACACGGGCTGCCATGATGGCGGTGGCGCTCACATCACCATGGTTCTCATGGAAGAGAAGTCTGGACTCACCACACGGCACGAGGGTAAAATCAGAGTTAGCAACCACTGTACACAGGGTCCAAGGAGTCCGATTCCAGAAGCTGGAGAGGAGGGAGGGCCCCTGACCTAAAGCAGGAGGGCCCACGTGTCCCCGAAGCTCTCGGAGCGACAGATGGGAGTTACAGGAGGAGGCCGCAGGGACCTCGCAGGGGAGGCTGGCACCAGCTCCGCTGTCTGAACGCAGCATTCGCTGGGCTGAGAAGAGTCCGAAGGGCGCACAGGGGGCTGGTGTATGCAGGTAAGTGAGTGCTTACCGCCCCAAATTCGAGGGTTTAAAATTAAGGATACATTAAACAAGAGATTAGACATATTTTTTTTTAATTTTGCTATTTTGGGTGACACATTGGCCAAAGAATAACATGAGCACCTTGTTGGAGGCAAAAAATGAGTCCTTTGGTTGTTTATTTATTTATTTATGTTCTAGTGGGAGGTTGAGATGGTATCCTCAGGGCTGAGGAGTTGATATGTGTCTCGTCACAAACACACAGGGATTCAGTGTTCACAGTCCTTCAACAGCTCAATGAAGGCCTCTCCTGTCATATTTTAATGACTGTATGAATGTTCTTGAGAGGAAGAGCCGGAGACGATCATAAAACAGGATACTATATGTGCGTGGCTTAACAGTCTTTTGGTTAATAATTATGATCTTGAGGATTGTTCCCGGATCTGTTGTTTTCATGGCCAGTGTCACCGTGTGGATGGATTCCTTCAGATGCAAATTTTTCACGTAGTGTCACTTCATGCACATTGATGTACGCCTTTGAAAACGAGCAGGTAGAAACGACCCATGATGTCTGGCGGTCATGACCGTGTTCCACACCCACGATCGTGCTTGAGAAGCAGAGACATTTCAGTTCTTCTCCTGAGCAAATTCCCTCGTGCTCCTGGAGATTCCGCAAAATGTGCCAGCGAACAGTCGGAGCGTCTTCAAGCTAGCAATGATGGCCAAAATGAAGACACATCTCTCTATTCAGCAGCACTAGAACAACCCATCCCCCCTCACACCAGGGCTCAGAGTCCACAGCACAAATCTAATTATATTTAAATAAAGAGCAAAGTTTCTCCTTGTATTTAAAGTGGGAAATCAATGTGATCGCTACTTTAAATTACACATTGCTTGAAGAACAGTAAATCGGTGATTATTTTATTTGGCTTCTAAATAGCCCTGACTCTGCTGGGTGGGTATAAGTGATTTAGATGTGATTACAGGGGATTTCTGTAAAAGGGAAAGGTGTTATTTCTCACCACGTATTTTAACTTGTTTGGGCCTGAAAACATCTGATTGCCTTGAGGTAGCCAAGGAAGCATTTCTTTGGTTGATTTTTATAAAGTTAATACTTAAAGCATATAGTATGGTTGGAAGGGACTATCTCTAATGAGACATTGGAGATCATAACTGCCATTATGACAGTTTCCCAGTTTTATACAGGGAAATATATGTGTAATAAATTATATAAAGTATATAACTAAGTATATAGAGCTATATAAACCTTTTTACCATATGTAAGAAAGAATAATTACTCATAAACAGATTTTGGTGATGTTTTTTTATTTTCTCAGCACATGGCAAACACAGCCCACTGGAATTAGTGAGAACACAGGAAGAGACGGTACATTCTCTGGGAGTTCGGCTGCCACAGTGAGGTGGTGTCTTCTGGTCCTGGGAACCCCGGGGGAAGACTGCTCGAGCAGCCACTGGCATCTCAATGTAGATATGGACTTGGCTAGAGATACGGATACACACAAAATAAAGGAAAATGTTTTGTCAGGATCTGCTATTGCTTCTTCTCATATTCCTTTTTTTAAATATGATTTCCAGAGGTAGAATTTAGTGATTCATATTCTTTTAATAGCACACACACACATTCTCCCCACCAGTGCTAAGACCCTGCACTTTCTGCTTGAGCCATGACGCAGTCAACGATGACCCTGTTCTTGCTGACCTCCGTGACCACCTGGTGACCCACTGCCTTCCTTCTTTTTATCTCCCTGCCTGCAGTAATCTGATTCCGCCCCTCACCTGGGCAGGCCCCCTAAAGGCTTTGCTCATCTGAATCACCTCCATCTTTCTAGAACACCCCAGAGGTAGCCGTGCTCCAAACAGATCTCGAAGCCCGTCCCACCCTTGGCTCCACTGGAAAATGAGGTCCTCGGTGCTGGCTTACTGTCTTCACCAGGCTTTCTTCCACATTAATCTTTCTTTGAAAGGGTTTCCCTGATCATCATCTCAAATTCGAACCCCATCTTGCTTTGTTTTTGCTCATAGGAGTTGTGGCAAAGCTCCCCCAACCCCGGCCTTGACACGGAACTGTCTGGTATCTGAGGAGTGTTTCACTGCGGTGAGAGTCCCCAGGGGCAGGACCTCGGTTTTCTTGCTCATTGTCCCACCTTACCCCGTGACAACTCCCTGAGTAAGAACGACCCCATAAAAAATCCACACAGTGGGGCCCCCCTGGTGGGATCCATGCTCTTACAGAAAGAGATGGCTTGCTTGCTTCCTCTGTCTGCTCTCTGCTATGTAGGCACGCAATGAGATGGTGACCATCTGGGAACCACTAGAAGACCCTCACCAGGCACTAACCATGCCTGTGCTCTGATCTTGGACCTTCAGAATCCAGGGCTCAGAGAAATAAATGGCAAATAAAATACGTGATCATGTGTTAGAGCAGCCTGAACAGACCAAGACAAAGACCATGCACACTTAGAATCCAGGGATGTCTGCTGGTGTCCAGGGAGGGACCACATGGCTTATCAAGTTGTTCTTCTCATATTTTGGTGAGTGATCCTAGTTTAAAATTAAGGGGGGTTTACTCTAGTTGACTTTTCCATGAAACGATAAAATTGCTTTTCTGGTTTTGGCTTTCCTCACCTTTGACCAATGAGGCCAGCTAGTGCCGGCGTTAGTTATCATGAATGAAGAGACTGGAGCCTGTTTGATCAACGAAGTCGCTCACATTACACGTGCACTCCAGCTAGGACCTTTTATTTGAGCTTTAAAGTGATATATTCAGTTGTCATCTATTTTGCATATTCTCTTGGACTTGGATTTTTTGCAGGAATTTCAAGCATCCCATACTCAGAACTGCATTTTAGGCGGCTCTCGCCGCACCCCCCACCCCGCCCCATGGCCAGCCCTGCCCTTGCACGTGTCTGCATCCAGCTGCCGAGGTCAGCATCACCGTCCTTCCTCCGAACGGCCCTCTGCGGTGGTGCCGGCCTTAGGGGCTCCGCACGACCAGTCGGCCTGGGCAGCACACTCAGTACTGACCTGCCCTCCTCATCCTAGGCCCGGCTGCCTCGCCTGCCAGCTTTGACTTTGGGCAGGGTGTGTTCTGTGTGTGTGTGTGTGCAAACAGGAATGAAATTTTAGGTCTCGTAAATATTAAAATCAGAGGACTCTGTTCCAGTACACGACACCTTCAGTCGTTTCTCACCGGGCTTAATACCATGACGAGCTCCCGTAGCTGGCTGGACCCTGTGGGTTCTGGTGAGACTGGTCTCTCTGTGCTGAGTTTCTCTAGAGCTGTCTTCACTCAGCTCCTGAAAAGGGCTCTGCTTCATGGCCTCCCTCTGCTACTTCTGCCTGGGCTCCTTGGGCTCCCACCACTCCAGGTCTGGGTGCAAACGTTACTCTCCCTCCTTCCCAGAGCTGGTTTGGCTCATGGCTGAAGCTCGCCAAGTATCACATGTCCTTGGCATGCTGTTTTCATCATGTCCCATGGTTCCCTCCCTAACGCTTATCACTTCATGATCCTCTAACAGTGTCCTGACTTCCGTGTGTGCTGCCTGTGTCTCCTCAGAGCACAAAGCTGCTGAGGTTTACCGGCTTATGCCACCAGTGCCTGGCCACAGAGGACATTTAATGCTGGATGGATGTCTGGTAGGGTGGGGGTAGCTGTGGGGGTCGATGAAACCTGAAGGGACTTCAGAAAATGCAAAGAAAAAAAAACAAAAGACTTGAAACCATTGGAAGAAAATCAAGCTTAATCAACTGGAAAACAAGAGAAAGATAATACACATTAGTTCAGTCGATCTGGATTTACTCTACATTCTGCTTTAATGATCTCTTCTTTAATTTCATTTTTTGAGCAAATTGTAACAATTGCTTCTCAGAAGCTCAACAATATTCTACCCAGAATAGTGTCAGAAAACCCAAGGGCATAATTACTTTAATAAGGACATCTCTGCAGGTGTTGATTTGGGCATACAACAGAAGCACGCAGGAACTTGCGTCACCACCGCCCCCCCCCCAATACTGGAAGGAACATATTTACTGTAGGGAGCTGGCTTCAGTCTGTCCTGGTCCCCGTGAGCAGCGAGAGCACGGGGCGCCCTCATCTTCTCCCGCGAGCTGTCACTTGCACATTATCGCGCCAGCCACAGTTCAGATCCTTATCGCACACTTAGGCTGGCCATGTTTTCATCTCTTACTTAAACATATTTTTTCCCCCCGGATGATAGTAAAGGGCATCTTCAGGCACCCTTACCTCTCATATTGAATTGTGAATTTGTCGTGGTGGATTAGATTAATCAAAATGGCCTTAGAAGAAAAATCTCCATGTGTGCTTCTCAAACTCAATTTCTGTCATTTTTTTTTTTTTATAGAGACACTACTTTCTGTACTTCATTCTCACATGCTGTTTTCCTATATCTCATGCAGCTGAAGACGTATTTATCCCAGCCCTTGGTGGCTTGAATTTAAGCTACTGTTTAAATTTATACCTAAGCAGTAAAGGCAAGGATTAGAAAAATACCATCAGAATTGGAAGCAGGCAAGGTTTAAGCTACTTGTCTTCAGTACAGCAAAACCTTTAGAGTTCTATCACTGGCTTCAAACTTTCAAAAATCACATACTTGGGAAATTTAATGAAAGCTTATCTGAATAATGGGGGGTGTTACAAACCAAAACACCAATATAAAAATAGTTCACCAAAAATGTATCCAATGAATCAATGTATTGGAATGTTTGCTTTATTCTTTGATTATCACCTATTTACTTTATCAGAAAAGAAGGAAAAGAAATGAAGAAGAATTAACCAGCAGGATACTATATAGAAAACAACTTTAAAGAGATTTCTTATTAACAACAACAACAAAAAACACTTTTCATGTTCTCTGTCAAAACTCAGAGAATTTTATGTTTATATTGTAACTTAGCATTTGAGGGTGTTTTCTTTTTTTGGAATATAAAATAATATTTTTCGACCTCAAAAACAATAGATCTTTAATCATGGAAATAATGGGAGTACTTATAAAAATAATGTAAAGTTACCTACAATTCTCCCATATGTATTTATTCCCTCAAAACAACATCATAGACTAATATATTTTATAGTTTTTTACTTAAAAAGTGCAAATTTTCCTATGCTTTAAATTCTTTCTTAATGGACTTACATTTACACAATCTACTCTAATAAGTGGTTTCCAGTTTCTTCCTTTTCAAATATACGATAATGAGATGGACGTCTTTGTGGCTACAGCTTAGAATACATGCTTAACTAGCTCCTCAAGAAAATTCCTAGAAATGGAATTGTTTGGACAACAGTATTAACATTGTTAGAATAAATCAGAGATATGTCACTAGATTGTACCCTAAAGATGTTGCCCTAATTCATACACTGAACCACAAGAAATGAGGGTTTCCTACTTTTCTTTCAACTTCATCACCAATGGGAATTATAACCACTATAAACTCTGATGGTTTGATGAGAGAAAAATGAAAATGAAGTGTCCTTTAAGATTTCAGTTCTTTTCTGGGGTGCGTGGGTGGCTCAGTTGGTTAAGCATCTGCCTTAAGCTTGGGCCATGATCCCAGGATCCTTGGACTGAGGCCTGTGTCAGATACTTTGTGTTGTGGGGTCTTTGCTTCTCCCTCTCTCTGTCCCTGCTTGTACTCTCCTCTCTCCCTCTCTCTCTCAAATAAATAAAATATATATATTTTAAAAATGTCAGTACTTTTTCTTTCATTAGATAATTGGCTTTTGGATGCCATGCATTAGTTGCCTTTTGGGGAGGGTATTGGTGCTGATATACTTTGGTATGTTTGATATTGGTATTGAGTGTTGACCAAAAATAAAAATCAAACAAAAAACTTTCAATATTGAAGTTATTCAGTCTTGCCTGGTCTGCATATCTCTGATGTATGTGACATTTATATACATGTGTGGACCTTCAGCTATCCCCGCACAGAGAGGCTGGTATTAGACTTACTCTGTGGCCATCAATAGGTATAAAAACCGAGAAACTGGACGACAATGGTCAATAATCATCAGATGATAACCAATGCAGCACTACAGCATTTGAGAGGTTTTCTCCCTGATGGCATCTTCCGAATTTTTGGCGAAGCAGAAAGAGCCCAAGCAGAGTGTGACAGTCTCACAGGGCAGTGTGACTAGGTATGCAGCTGGGAATGCTAAGGAGACTGTGATTTATGGGGGTTAGCTACCAGAAAAAACAAACAAACAAGCAAACAGAAAAAAATTAAAAAAAAATTCACCACAGAGAGTGATCTCAAAATTTCTGCAAAAGAATTCTTGGATCTTTGACTATCCAACACATGTGCAAGTCAAGTTCCAGAAACCCCAGCAGAGAACAGCTGATGGGAGGCAGAGCGGAGATCTCAGTCCAGGAGAGCTGTTAGAGCATGCCCAGCCAGGGTGGAGGTATCACTGAACTGACACTCAAGAGCGGAGTTCAGCAATCCGAAGTGCTCCCAGTGCCTTCGGGGCAAAGGCCAAATGAAACAGACCCCTTGTGATTAAGTCTGAACCTAAGACTCATCAGGATCCAGGTCATGGGCTGGCAATCTAACTCATGTCTAAAACAAATCCAATGTTCCTTCTGGGCAAAACCAATACAAACTTGAGCTTCTGCAATATTTCATCCACAATTCTTGCACACAATCAAAAATCATTAGACACCTGGGTGGCTCAGCAAGTTAAGCATCTGCCTTGGGCTCAGGTCATGATCCCAATGTCCTGGATGGAGTCCCACATTCGGTTCCTTGCTCAGTGAGGAGCCTGCTTCTCCCTCTGTCTGCCGTTGCCCCTGCTTGTGCTCTCTCTGTGCGACAAATCAATCAATCAATCAATAAAATCTTTAAAAAAATCATTAGACAAAGGAAAAGGAAGTTGTGTTTGATCACAAAGAGATGAAATAACCAAGAAAAGCAGATCCAGTGTGATCCAGATGTTGGAGAATATACATAAAGGACTGCAATTTGTAAGGGCCCGCTCCTCCCAGAGGAACTTGCTTGTGGACCCTGGATGTGGGGGCGGGGCAGGCCGGGTGGAGACATCCAATCGGTGCGGCGCGCCTATATCCACTAGGGTGGATTGAGATCCGATTGGCCACCTGTGTAGGGGCGGGGCTCACCCAACCGCATAAAGGTTGCTGCGAGGCTGTCAGGAGAGCAGGAGAGCTGCGGCCGGCGCAGAAGGAAGTGTCCACGGGGCGGAAGGGTTGGCGGAGTGGAGGAGCTGTAGCAGCTCTTGTAAGAGCCATAACCGCCGCGGGCGATCTGGCCGCCGACAGTCTCCCGCCGCCTGCGGTACCGCCTCCAGAGCTCCCGCCTCTGGCGCTCCCAGACATCAGCGGTCCAGCTGTCTGTACCTGCGGCCCCTAGACATCGGCGGTCCTAAGACACCAGCGGTCCAGCGGTCAGCGGTCCCGACGCCTGCAGCCCCGAGATGCCAACAGCCCCTAGACGCCAACAGCCTCGCTGCAAAATGCCTCGCCACCCCGAGCCACGAGCGGCCTTGTCCGCAGCGGTGGCCTCCTCTGGGTGGCAGCCTTGTCAGAGTGGCCTCGTGGGGAGCAGAGTCTGTGTCATCCGGGTTGTCCTCCGTGTCATCGTCGCTGTCCTCGTTGACTCTTCGTCGTCGGGAGCGGCCTCCGGGAAGCCGTCTTGTCCAGAATGGCCTCTCCTTGGGAGCGGCCTTGTCCGGGAAGCAACCTCATTGAGCAGAGGCCTCGTCCTGGGAGTGGCCTTGTCCTTGTTTGGAGTGGCCTCTTCTTGGGAGCGGCTCCGATCACGGAGCGGCCTCATCTGCAGAGCAGCCTCATCTAGAGCAGCCTCATCTGGAGCAGCCTTTTTGGGAGTGACCTTGTCGGGATCATCGTCATCGGCTTTTCGTAAGAGACAGCCTTGACCCAGGTCAGTTTGATTCTTGATGCTTGGCGCAAAATAAAGCTTTGCTTGACCTTCACTTTGTATCAGTCTCATTCCTTTGATCACGGACCCTAACAAATTAACCAGGTAAAGAGGATAGCAGAAAATGGGGAAAAATGGGTAGAAAGATGAGTATCAAAAGGAATTAAAATACATAAAGTCAGGGTGCCTGGGTGGCTCAGTGGGATAAAGCCTTAGCCTTCAGCTCAGGTCATGATCTCAGGGTCCTGGGATCGAGCCCCACATCAGGCTCTCTGTTTGGCAGGGAGCCTGCTTCCCTCTCTCTCTGCCTGCCTCTCTGTCTACTTGTGAGCTCTCTCTGTCAAATAAATAAATAAAAATCTAAAAAAAAATAAATTCTTTAAAAAAATATGTAAAGTCATTCAGATGGGCATTTTAAAACTATGATATATAATATTTAAAATTTAATATAACTCAGTGCATAAGCTTAGTGGCCAACTGGACCCAGAGGAAAATAGAATTTATGAACTCAAACTTTTAAACATTAAATGCACAAATTATAACACTGAGATTAAAAAAAAGCAGGGCATATGAGTGGTAGAGCAAGATGGGAAAGCAGTCTTCCACACATATAAACAGATTCAGGGTGTGTGTGTGTGATGGGGTGTGTGTGTGTGTGTGTGTGTGTGTGTGTGTTGGGGATTTGACAAGCTGATTCTAGAACATGAAAATGTAAAGAACCAAGACTAATCAAGATACTGTTGAAAATAAGACAGAACTTATTAATGTTAGATATCAGGAGTTATTCCAAGGGTATAATAGTTTGGGTGGTAAATACTAGTACCAGGACAAAGGGGAGGGAGGAATGAAACAGAGCAGGGACCTTAGAGGAAGCTATACACATGTGGGGACAGTTGGTTTTCCACAAAGATGGGACAGTAGATAAATAAAGAAATGATAATCTTTTACTGAATCCTACTTCAAGCCTTTGAGGGGAAAAAACAAAACAAAACAAAACAAAACAACTCATGTAATGCCATCTTCTCTTCCTCAGTCACAATAATTCCAATTTTCTCAACTTTCTATTGGTTTCTATTTTGTCATAGTATCTGTTAGTTGACTGTGTCTGCGATGATCTCTTTTGAAATATCTCCAAAAATGTGGCACCTGGAATATTCCAGTGTCCATGTAGTGCAGAAGAATTGCTTCTTTTCCTCTTATAAGAATATTCTTCCCTAGGACAGGCATGGGTATATGGCTCTCCTGACATCTCCCCTGCCCATGCTCAGAGGTCTTTGTCATATATCTACAGGAAGGTGCTCCTCATAGACATCACTCAGTATAAACTAGCCAGATGATGTTTTCAGATTGCCCTCCACTTAGCATCAGGCATGGCTTCAAGGAGTGGGGATGATTCTCTGTGATAGAGACCAGGTTAGATTTTCACATTCTCAGTTTTCTGCTTCCCTCTCATCTCCTGTTTTTCTTCGGTTGTCTCACTCAGTGCTTTCTTCCCTTAGGTATTGCATCATCATACATGATGTCTGTCTCCTTTCTTTCTGTGAGAAAATCCAGTTTTTGAGTCAGTGGCTACACAGCCCATTTCCATAGAACGCAACAATTGGGTCATATATACAATAGATCACTTTGCTCAACTCACGGTATTACATGATTTAATTGTGACAAGTACTGTATTAAAGTCAGGAAACACCCCAGTTAAATTCTACATCAATTTTTCACCTACTAAGTCTTCTTTAAACTATTCTTTGATTGGTCGTTTGTGGTGAAAGCTTGTTGGCTTTGCTGCAAACATCCATCCCACTTCTAGGAATCAAAATAGTACATTGTGGGGGATACTTATTTGCCTTCCACTATGAACAGTCTTTGTGGGAAGATGATGAGGGCACAGGGGACAGATGTGTTTCCTCCCTTTTTTTACTGATATTCTCTAAGGTCAAGGTGAAAGGCACATGGTCTGAGCTCAGCCAATGGGATCGCCTCCTGGGGTTTTGCACATGAGCCAGCAATGCCGCGACGGAGGAAGCAGTTGGAGGGTTATTCATCCCAAGCGTGTAGGAGCCCAGGCATGTGCCACTACAAGGTTGTGACTGTGAATTCTGCACTTCACTCTTTTAGAACAGTTGTGAAATCTCTGAGTCATCTTCCAAAAATTCTTACTGTGAAATCCCTTGTTTATTTTGGACAATGAATTTCTGTTACTTGTAAACAAGAAGCCCTAGTGATCAATGCCTAACTCTCCCCCTTGAGGCAGTGAGAAACCTATGAACCACCTCCCCCCAAGAATCTACTTTCTAATAGTGAGTAACATCTTCAAACAAGTATATTCCAAGCTTACTTTCCAGTAAATTTTTGAATCAATGTCTCCATAACTTTTCTGTAATCTGTCACATTAGAAATATAACTTCAAATTAGGTTTGTTTTAACTTATTTGGTATTGATTAACCCATTGTTCATTGTCTGTATGAAATGTACATATGTAAATATGTACTTTAAGAAATGGAGAGTAACCACTATCTCACCATCCATAATTTCACCACATTTTTATTGAACTCACTAGTATGTAATCTTAGTGGGTATAATTTTCTTCTTTTGAAATTGGTCTAGTATTTGGTGGCTCTGTTGATCTGTCTCTTTTACTTTTTTGCATGCATTCTTAAATGTTTTACAAAATATCTAATCACAATTGTATCATTGAAGCAAACAAGAAAATGGGGGGAAAAACTACCTAAAATTCATTTTCCTGGAAATCATCTTGGACCAGCTACAAGTTTAATTTATCTTAAAAATGCTTCTCTAGGGTAAATACCCAATAGTGCAATTGCTGGGTCATAGGGCAGTTCTATTTTCAACATTTTGAGGAACCTCCATGCTGTTTTCCAGAGTGGCTGCACCAGCTTGCGTTCCCACCAACAGTGTAGGAGGGTTCCCCTTTCTCCGCATCCTCGCCAGCATCTGTCATTCCCTGACTTGTTGATTTTAGCCATTCTGACTGGTGTGAGGTGATATCGCATTGTGGTTTTGATTTGTATTTCCCTGATGCCGAGTGATATGGAGCACTTTTTCATGTGTCTGTTGGCCATCTGGATGTCTTCTTTGCAGAAATGTCTGTTCATGTCCTCTGCCCATTTCTTGATTGGATTATTTGTTCTTTGGGTGTTGAGTTTGCTAAGTTCTTTATAGATTCTGGACACTAGTCCTTTATCTGATATGTCGTTTGCAAATATCTTCTCCCATTCTGTCAGTTGTCTTTTGATTTTGTTAACTGTTTCCTTTGCTGTGCAAAAGCTTTTGATCTTGATGAAATCCCAGTAGTTCATTTTTTCCCTTGCTTCCCTTGCCTTTTGCGTTGTTCCTAGGAAGATGTTGCTGCGGCAGAGGTCAAAGAGGTTGCTGCCCGTGTTCTCCTCCAGGATTTTGATGGATTCCTTTCGTACATTGAGGTCCTTCATCCATTTTGAGTCTATTTTTGTGTGTGGTGTAAGGTAATGGTCCAATTTCATTTTTCTGCATGTGGCTGTCCAATTTTCCCAGCACCATTTATTGAAAAGGCTGTCTTTTTTCCATTGGACATTCTTTCCTGCTTTGTCGAAGATTAGTTGACCATAGATTTGAGGGTCTATTTCTGGGCTCTCTATTCTGTTCCATTGATCTATGTGTCTGTTTTTGTGCCAGTACCATGCTGTCTTGATGATGACAGCTTTGTAATAGAGCTTGAAGTCCGGAATTGTGATGCCACCAACGTGTAGTGATCCAAAGGGGCACGTGCACCCGAATGTTTATAGCAGCAATGTCCACAATAGCCAAACTATGGAAAGAACCTAGATGTCCATCAACAGATGAATGGATCAAGAAGATGTGGTATATATACACAATGGAATACTATGCAGCCATCAAAAGAAATGAAATCTTGCCATTTGCAACAACATGGATGGAACTAGAGCGTATCATGCTTAGCGAAATAAGTCAAGCAGAGAAAGACAACTATCATATGATCTCCCTGATATGAGGAAGTGGTGATGCAACATGGAGGTTTAAGTGGGTAGAAGAAGAATAAATGAAACAAGATGGGATTGGGAGGGAGACAAACCATAAGTGACTCTTAATCTCACAAAACAAACCGAGGGTTGCCGGGGGGAGGGGGTTTGGGAGAAGGGGGTGGGATTATGGACATTGGGGAGGGTATGTGCTTTGGTGAGTGCTGTGAAGTGTGTAAACCTGGTGATTCACAGACCTGTACCCCTGGGGATAAAAATATATGTTTATAAAAAATAAAAAATTAAAAAAAAAAAAGTTAAAAATATAACTACCCCTATGATCCAGCATTTTTTAACAGATTTACCAGAAAAATACAAAAATGTTAATACAAAGTAATATATGCTCCTTAAAAAAAAAAAAAATGCTTCTCTATTCTGCCATTTCTAAATTGAGCACTAAGTTTCCTAGAAAGAGTAGAGTTTCTAGTGGAATGGTGTAAGATGGTGTAAGAATGCCTTTCTGTTTCCAAAGTGGTGGCCCTATTTGTTTTTTTTTTTTTTTCTTTGTTCTGCTACCCACAATTGTGGTGGAGAAAGGCTCCTTTTTGTTAACTAAATTTAGCCTGTAACTACTGATAGAATCAAGAACACCTTTTAAAATAACACATTATTGCTAAGCACCTGGCAATCTGTTTCATACTAAACATTTCTATCTTAGATTTATCATTAGCTCAGAAGTGCTTTGGATTAGGAATGGATCTTGTATTACTCTAAAGATAGCAATAGAAACATAGCACTCTATTACCGGTGACCACACCAGCTCTGGGTCCTCTGTTAGATGGAAGCATGACTAGGAATCTGTGTTGTTTTTATTTTACTTTCCCACTAAATCAAGTTTTATCAGTAAGTGGTTTCCTTGTTCTGAATTTCATGCTTTAACAATCTTTAGTGTCAGAATTATTTTTCTTTAAGAGTGTGGACATAGACACTATTATAAGTTTGTTAAATATTAAGGGTAATTTTAGCCCATGTAAGAAAAAAAAAGATTATGTTTGGAAAGCCACAATATTTCAACCTATTAGTGTATTTTTAGTGCCCCGAAGCCCTAATTGAATAAATATGCTTGGCAATCCTAAAGTGTTGATTAAGTTCCTTAAAGGGCTTTCCTCATGGGTGAAGAGTTACAACAAGCCAGAGCCCAGTTTCATACAGAGAACTCCATGGTCTCTAGGCCTTTCTTAAACAATCAGTTAAATGATCCCTTTGTGTCCTTGGATGAAACATCTAGTATAATCCTCAAAGAATCCTCACATCCCTTTGGGACTGTTTGAAGCTGTGACCTCTGTTACAGACCAGCTAACCTATAGTGGAATTGTCAAAAACATTATCTTACTATGGTTGCAGTGTTTATGGAAATACACTCTTATAATCTTGGCACCTGAAACATTTCTGCCCCAACTGGATCTCCATAGTAGTTTCCTCAGGGAGTGTTTTAAAATATATATAAAATGAATAAATGTAAAAGAGAAAGATGACATTGTATGTAATGTAATACTTTTATTTGGGCCTTGGTAGTAGCTGGTGTCTTTAATAGCTACAAAAAGAGGAAAAATATATCACACTAATCAATCATGAAGTTATTCCTACCAAGTAAATACATTAAATTTATGAAATGAAAGGGCCATTGATCTGCAGGGAGGGTCCCTACCTTTCTTCCAATGGTGAAGTAAAGTTTCACATTAGACCATCTCCTGTATGTGTTTCTTGTCAACATTATCTACCCTTAGGATCCATGATTTTGGTTTCTTTTTAAATATTCTTTTTGATGAATTAATTTCAGTGATATTTTCTTCAGATTGTGTGATAACTGAGTGATGTGTGTGATAGTCTCACCCCTCAGTAGGGCAGGAGAAGCCGGGAGGGGCAGGGTGAAGTGGACACACGGTCTACAGTAGGCAGTATGGGGCCATCTGCAGAATCCACTCTACAGCCATCACAAAGGTCACCCCACAGCAGAGACAGTCCCATATATCCTGGAGAGAAGGGGTCTGTAAAGGGAGAAGTTTTCAAAAACATCACCCTTCTATGTGTACCTGGCAGACTCAAGAGGAAATGAAAGAACCTCCTACATAGGCCAGCCTCCAGAATAAGTTCCAAGACTAAGCGCAGGATCTGAGAGAGAGAAGCGGGTATCTCAACATAAGATGACAGGCGGACTCAGAATAATAGCAATTGAATTATGACCTTGAAGACAAAGCATAAGAGAGAAGCCTAGATTTTCATTTTTAAATTCATTTTTTTATCCACAGTTTAAAGTATAAATCGCCGAATTATTTTAAAATATTAGAGTTCTTTTATGTGCTGTCTAGAATCAACCACTGATTGTGGCGCTCCCTTCTCCTAAGGGAGTGAAGGGATTTCCCTGTCAAGCCCATGGCTATCTTTTAGCAACACGTTTTGCTGGGCTATCTTGGTAAGAAAAGGGAAAATGAAGAGACAAGAAGCCTCCACCAGGAGGAAATAGTGGAGATTTGAAGAAGAAAAGGGAGAAGAAGGAAGGGAGGTGAGAAGATGAAGGCTCAGCATCAACCCCGGAGATGGGACCCTATGGAGAGCCATTAACCCTGCTGGGGTGGCTCATGGTCCGGTAGACCCACCATCTCCTGACCTAGGCAAAACCTCCAAGAAAACGAATGCCTGGCGGGATTGATATTCCTGAGGAAACCTGGCTTGGAGGGCTGGTGGGCAGTGTGGCCTGAGCTAAGTCCAGGAAAGAGTGAGAGTCAGAAACCACAGGAGATCTCCACAAATACTGGGCAGAAAATGCATTTCCCCTTAGACAGAGAATTAGGAGTTTGACCCAATTAGATGGAATTCCTTGAAGAGAAGGGTTTCCACTGATACTGGTATTGAAAAAAATGAGAAAACTTAAATTTAGTATTGGAATGAAAGTTAAAACTAAGATCAGACAGACACAGCTGATCTGGAGGGAGATATTTCTTCCCATGGAACTAAGTCAAATATTTAGCAGATATTTTATCTGGTGAAGGAGACTTGCAAAATTTCCAAAATTGTGTAACTAATTATTTTGATAACACATCTCCTATTTCACACTTAAAGCCAAGTACTTTCATGTTTTTGAAGTATATCAAAGTTACTGAGTGAATACTTCACAACACTCCTGGGAATCAGGTCAACCAGATTTTCAAATTTGAGATGAAAACACAGACAGTGTAACTGCTCATGTTCAAAGTCATATCCCAAAGTTAATGTAGGGACAATAAGTGATTCTGGGTTTCCCTAATATGTAATTAAGTACGACCTCTACCTGACCCATTCTCTTAGACTGTAGGCTTCTATAGTCCTAAGTTCCAGTTATGCTTTCCAAACACAGCGAATTCTTCTTTATCCTTCATGGTTGTGGTGGAATGTTATTGTTCACCAAAAATTTTCTTACTTAACCAGAGAGGCATCACAAAGGCTACAAAAGCTCCCGTGACTTTTATAGAATGATAAGAGCATAGGGAAACATACCTAATGGCAAACTACATTTATAGTAGATTCAGTGTCAAACTTCCATTAATACAAAATTTATCTTTGCATCTGGCTGTACAAATGAAATGAAATGGCCGTACAAACCCCACTTGTAATCAGAAAACAACATCATAGATGTGTATGACGAAGGGTTATGTGTGTGTGTGTGTGTGTGCGCATGTGTGTCTCTACCTCTGTCTGTGTAAAAAAAAATAATTTATCTCTAGGTTTCAAAAGTCACTTGGCCCACTCGTGTCACGGTCAAGAGAGCCATCCTTGCTTTCCTGCTATTGGGACGACGTGTGCGCCCATGTGCTGAGCAGAGCTCCACACCTTTTTCACAAAGGGTATTTTCACAGATTTCCCAAGTCAACTGAACAAGAGACTTAAGAAAATTATAATCCCTTGTATGACTTCCTTGGGTTTAACAAGAATATCAACTCGACATTTCAAACAAGGTTCACTGATGTTTGGAGTGATTTTGTATATTTTTTTCCTATTGTGATGTGATTATTTTTATTAATCTATTTCATAATCAATTTAGAGAAATGAGATATCAACTTGAATTTTGCAACAGACACAGCTGTATGGTGTCTTTTCCTTGGTTCTAATACCATCATCTAGAAGTTTTGGTAAAATGTGGTGAAATGTGGAAAATAAAGTATAACGAGAATATAATTGCACACTGACTGAATTCATTTAAAAAATACTTTGTAGATACTCAGACCAAGTGTTCCAGCTCTATGGTAGTGGAATCCTGTTATTCCTAAATAAGACTTCAATGGCATTTTCTATTTTTAAAGAAAACCAAAGGAATGTACTCTAAAATAAAAGTAGCAGCAAAACACATCATCAGGATCAAATCTTTTAACCAAGTAAAATGGAAATAAGTCCTTGGAAGGAAAAAAAAAAATCCACAGAAATGTACATTTAGTTACCCTGGATCTTGCAATTACAAGCGCTCAGGATTACAGTAATGCCATTTCTCAGACAGCGTTCAACAATGTGTTCACACATTGCCTTTTATCAAAGGTTCTCACGTGCTAACTCTGAAATCCAAATCACGCCTTTGTGCGACAACAGCCTGGCTCTTATCACCACCACCTCCACTTGCTGATGGAGTTGAGGTACAGGAGGTTAAGTGCCGTCCTGAGGCTACCACAATAGTTGGATTGTGTCTTGGGAGCGTGGCAGCAGCCTTGCTCCTGGCATCCATGGCTTTGCATGTGGCATGGTTCCCAGACAATCGTTTCTGGCCATTCTACCCGTTAAGCCACACTCACTTTGGCAGGGGGTGGATACATCAGCAAAGCCTGGATTCTTGAGTGTATCTTTGACAGAACCAGGAACAGCTCGCCACAGGGTTATAGACTCTGTAGTAACCGGTACGTAACATGTGGTTTTGTTGCCACCTTACACAGTTCTTGAGTTTTTTTTTGTCTTGTTTTGTTTTTAATAAAATCAACACTGAGGCACTACTCATCTCACTTCCATTTCTGAGTCCACAGTGTTCTCTGATATTTGAAGACCTGGGAACAAGGTCAACACCACCCAGCTGGTTTGTTGTTGGACAGTGACCTTGAAATGTCAACAGACATGACAACCCTCTGTTTGACTGAGGAGTTAATCTGTCTTTGTTCTTAATCCCAGTACCCTACGTCTTTTGAAAGACTGCTAACAATACCGCTCATTTCTGTTATTCATGTTTGTCACCTAAAATTCATGTAATCAGTGGCTATGGGTTCAACTATCCACCACACATCCCATCCAGGTTTGTGGTGCAATGATGGGAATTCTGATCTATTTTCCATCTTTATGTTGGTTCATTGTGTGTATCCTTTATGTAGAGGGTTTTAGTCCTTTTCCTAGGGAAGTATTCATGATACAGAATGTGAGTGAATAAATATCCCGAAATTCCCTTATACCTTTGGTGGGAATGTCAGCTGGTACACTCACTCCAAAAACAATGTGGAGGTTCCTCAAGATGTTAAAAATAGAGCTACTGTACCACCCAGGAATAGCATTACTGGGTATTTACCCCAAAGATACAGATGTAGTGAAAAGAAGGGACACCTACAGCCCCATGTTCCTAACAGCAATGCCCACAATATCCAAACTACGGGAAGAGCCGAGATGCCCTTCAGCAGATGAATGGATAAAGCAGATGTGGTCCATACATACAATAGAACATGACTCTGCCATCAGAAAGGATGAACGCCCACCATTTGCATTGACGTGGATGGAACTGAAGGGGATGATGCCAACTGAACTAAGCCAAGCAGAGAAATGGAATTATCATATGGTTTTATTCAGATGTGGAACATACGGAATAGGACGGAGAACTGAAGGGGAGGGAGGGTAATAGCGAGAATAATAACGAGTGGGAAGAAATCAGAGCGGGACACAAACCACGAGAGACTCTGGACTCTGGGAAACAAACGGAGGGTTCAAGGAGGGAGGGGGGTGAGGGGCGCCCGGGCGGCTCCGTCTGTTAAGCCTCTGCCTTCAGCTCTGGTCATGAGCCCAGGGCCCTGGGTTTGAGCCCCACATCGGGCTCCCTGCTTGGGGGGAGTCTGCTTCTCTCTCTTCCACTCCCCCTGCTTGTGTTCCCCCCTCACTGAGTCTCTCTCTGCCAAACAAATAAAAATCTTAAAAAACAGGGAGGAAGGTGAGGAGACGGGGTAACGGGGGATGGGCGTTAAGGAGGGCACGTGATGTGATGAGCCCTGCGGGTGACACGCAACTAGTGAGTCACTGAACGTGCAATCAAGAGCTAATGATGCACTACATGTTGACTAACTGAACATAATAATAAACAAAAAAAAGTAGGATTGAAAACAAAGATATTTAATATTTTAATGATATACGTATGACCAACACAGTAGTAATGGTTACAGAAACCAGTCTTATGTCCGTAATATGGAGTGTTACATGGCTATTAAAAGGAGAGAACATTAAATAGCTTGATATCACTGTAATAGGATTACAATCTAATATTAGAGATAAACAATCTACATAAAGTATGATTTAAAATCTATTTTGAAAATATATGTGAACACAGAGAGAGGAAAATATCCTTCAAAGTGTCGAAACTCTCTGGGTAGAAAGACTAAGAGTAAAATTAATACTTGTTTGTTTGTTTTTTGTATTTCTGAGATTTCAATAATGAATATTTATAATCAGAAAAAAATAATGTTGTAAGCACAGACTGAGGACGTGAGTTTGACTTTCATTTCCCATTGCTAATAAAGTTATATCTGAGAGTTTCCTGCAGCATCGTGTCTACTATTGTGGATCCTTATAAACTCAATTTTTTGTTTTCTTGGAATATTATGAGATGGAGGGAGAGTTCAGTATCTTTCATAGGAGAGTAAAATGTCCTAAATGATTAGAGACTCATGCTTCTGAAGCATGAAATAGTAGTACCTCTGTATACTAACTGACTGGGAGGGAGACAGCCAGGTGGTGGTGGGGACCCTGTTGCCTGCCCTTGGTCACCGTCCCCCACTCATGGCCGCGGTTCCATTTGCCTGGTCCAATTCAGTGAGTTCTGGAAATAGGAAGATTTTGTCAGGAGGGGTGGGGGAGGGGTGAACCGGATGTGATCATTCAGTGCAGCGAAGTGTGTGCTCAGGGAGGGTTTCAATCCTCTGACCCCTGCCCACCCCACTGGCTGCTCAGGAGCCCAAGGGATGGTGCATATAATGTGTTTGGAATAGAGCCTGCCCTGAGTAGGCTCTGGGGTGACTTATGGCTGGTCAATCCTTTGCCTGGAACCCAGCATTCTTGCCAGAATGTAATGGGAGAGAGCCCAGAAACTCCAGGTTTTCAGAGGTTTCCTTCTAGGGACTCCAAAGAGGATCCTACTCACGGGGCAGCTGGACACACAGGGGGTGCAGAGAGCAGAGGGAGACCCACCCGGGAGGCTCCTGCAGGCGGGGCTGAGTGGGCAGGGCAGAGGCTCCAGCAGAGCACGGAGGACAGGGAATGACCCTGGGCGCAGCCTCTGCTCCGTGGGAGAGTGCAGGGCTTGAGGGATCGAGGGGCTCAGACTCTCACCTTGAGTGACTGCTGACTACACGCATTCATCCAACATGGAAGTCAAGGAGCCTGTGGGCCAAGAAGATAGTGAGATCGGTTCTGGGCTCCATCAAGCTGTGCTGTCAGGAGAAAAATTTTCCAAACACATTCCCTGAGCGGCAGACCGAATCCACACCCTCCCACGATCGCTCCTCGCAGGAAGGCCCACACCCGGCAGGTCTAACTTGGCGGGCCGAACTGTGAGGAACCCTGGGGAAGTTCAGGATATTCCCATGGTGTGTGCATTGTCCGGGGATGCGGGCTCCAACTCCAGAGAATTTCCTCTCCCTAGTCTTCACCTGCCGAGGAATGAGTTAGAGAAGGCTGGGAGGGGCCCGGCACACCCAGGCTCACTGCATCCCAGCAAAAAGGCCAGCTATGCCTCTCTAATGACACCGTAACAAACGCTTTGAAGTCAGTGTTTGATTAAACGTGTTGTTATAGGGGAGAACAGGTTCCCTCGGTGAGCAGGGAGTTAGACACACAGCGCGGCTTATTTAATAATAGCTGCCTGATGCAGACGTAGTTCTTTCTGGGGTGGACTTGTATTATGGAGCTGGAGGAAAATGGGCCACTAACAGTTTAAAATAAAGGATTTACTTCTCTACTGTGTCACGTGGGCCCACATTAGTATTCTGCGCTCATCTTGGGCTTGGAGAGATTCAAAGTCTTTCATGTCTAAAACCTCACGATCAAGGGCAGATCTTTTCTAGCCCTGGAGTCGAGATGGAAAAGAGGCTCCACGTACGGTTTCATCCCTGTGTTTTACTGTAAGACCTTGGGAAAAAGATCTTCACTGACTTTTATTTCATTAAAGCACACTGACTTTTTTTTGACACTTTCAGAAATTAAAATGGAAATGTTTTAAGATTCAGGCTGTCATTAGACCATATGTTTTATTTGGATGAAATGCTGTTCTTCCATTGGGACAAAACATTTTGCGAATTCTCACCCCATCTTAGATTGCAGAATTGAATAACTATGTAGGAAAACAGTCATCTTTGAATAATTAATTTCATTCAAAATAAGCCTGTGACATGTTTGGGGGGAAGGTTGACGATGACTGTAATCCAAATTAGAGTTAAGAATTTTTTCTGATGCTTCCAACATGGCTGTTGGAACATGGAGACTCCATGCCAGGATCACCACCTTCGCTTTTCCTGCCCTGCGGAGGCCAGATGGAGGCCTCAGAAAGTCCAGAGCAGAAAGCGGAATGGCCCCCATTCCAATGGTGCTGTGGTGGAGAGAGTACTTCTCCCCCAAACTGAAAGCTTGCCATCCTGAGAACAGATCTTCTGAGGTCTTTCTGGGCATACTTGCTTTGGGTTGTCTCCAACGGGCTGTGAACTTGAGGTCACGATATCACGATTGGATCTTCAGCAAGTGTTTCCTAATGTGAAAAGACATAGCCTGGACTCTTGCATATCTCAAGGGACTTGAATCTGAATTTGAGCTGAACCAGTCTACCTTTAATAAAATGGCACAAACAGCATATAATATGTGCTACCCCTACAGCATAAGTATCACAGCCCACACTATTTTCTAATCTGTCTCTTTCCAAGCACTGGTAAGCAGCTTGGTTCCTGGAAGGAGTTGAATAAAATGACATGCCAGCAATTGCTAAGTAAGTTGGGGTTAAACCATGTAACATGGTATTTAACTAATTTCATTGCGATTTTTCCTTGCTTTTGAACATATAAGCATAATAAGCATGAACAATTGTTTACTAAATGTTCAAAAGTTGCTGATTTGTGACTTTCATAGTGGGGGATGTATTCTCTTCCCCAAAACTTTTATCCTAATAATTTAGAGGAGAAAAGTTATGTTATGAAAACAAGTACCCAAAAAAGGCCAAATTTCCATAATCTGGGACTGAAGTGAATGCCACTTGTCTTTATAAAACCTAGAACGTAAATATCGGGGAGGAAGAAGGGTCCACCTTTTAGATTTGAAAAGGCCAGTAAGTTTTCCAAGAGTAAATAGTTGAAAACCAGAAATGGTTTAACTAGTATTATTTAATAGTTATTAATATTGTATAATTATAACAAATCAATTAAAGTCTGTATGAATTTAATGTCTCATACTGGTAGCAATAATAGCATCAGCACAGTAACAGCAACAATAGTAGTTCTTATTAGTACTGAACACCAGCAAGTAAGAGTGTGTTCCTCCTCCTTTGTTCCGAGTAGCGCTTCTGCTCCCAGCACGGCTGTGGCAGGGGCTGCTGTGACAGCAGGGGACCAAAAATGCCAGCAAGAGCACACCCCCCCAGGTTCAGGGCAGTGTGGGGGGCCTGGGCTCCTTCCTGGGAACCCCCGTGTCCTCCTCCCTGTACGTGGGAGGTCAGGCTCAGCTGCTGCCTGGAGCCCTCTGGGAAGAGAACTGTCTGAGGGTCTCCTCCACTCCCGCCCCTTCTGCTCTCCTTACAAAGGCAGACCTTCCGGGGCCGAGCCCTCCGTGTGCTCCAGACCCCCGGCCCCTCAGCTCATCAGGAGGGTCTCTCCAGCAGTTGTCTTCACGTCCCCTTCTCTTTATCTAGATGTTCTATAAGCAACAGGCATGCCGCTCCCCAGCCATATTGGACCCTATTTATTCTCCTAAAAGGAATTGTTGGCACCTGCTTTCTTGACTTCCTCACTTCAAGATGTGCTGCTGTGGGACAAATGTCCAGGCCAGAGATTACAACCTACCCACCGTCTGTGCATCATCTGTCTGTCATCTGCTAGCTAGCTAGCTAGCCGGCCAGCTATCGTCTGTCTGTGTATCATCTGTCTACCATTTGAGTTTCTACCACAGAAAATGAAATAGTGATAGTGTTTGGACATAATTATTTCCAGTTTTCTACTCACTCACACTCACACACACTCATGGAGTATATATATTTAAATAATTAATATATGAATATCATCTTTGAAAAAATCAGAACATTGGTAAAATGTTCTATTCTCTGACCTCTTCCCCAAATATGGGGCATTCTACTTTTCTCCACATATAAATAGTACTAGGGATTTGTATCTTTCCACATGATTTTTTTAAAAGATTTTTATTTATTTATTTGATAGACAGAGAGAGATCACAAGTAGGCAGAGAGGCAGGCAGAGAGAGAGGGGGAAGCAGGTTCCCTGCTGAGCAGAGAGCCCGATGCGGGGCTCGATCCCAGGACCCTGAGATCACGACCTGAGCTGAAGGCAGAGGCTTAACCCACTGAGCCACCCAGGCGCCCCTCCACATGATTTTTAAACACATACTCATTAAAAATTTAGAGTATTGATTTGCATTTTTTAAACACAAACAGTATTACACCATACGTATGGCTCTGCGGCTCTGCGGTTCGTTTTCTGCATGCAGTGATGTGTTTTCCAAGATCTTTCCGTATTCCTAACGTGCACTTCATGCATCCTTTCATCTTACGAATATATTAGCCGGCATTTATCCTTCTCCTATGACTATTCAACCATTTTATTTAATTTTTTTCCAAGTTAGCATAGCTGCTACTCTGTCTATAAGATAGCCAGAGAGGAATTACTAGATTATAGGGAATGTGCAATTTTAATTTTAATAGAATCTGCCAGAATATTTCCAGAGCAGTTGGAGTAGTCAGTCCTGCAACATTATCAGGGACCCGACAGCGACAGAAGTCCGTGCCTCACGCCCAGCCCTCCCCGGCACTCATGCCCACTCTTCCCTGGCTCTCATACCCGGCTGGCGGTGCTTGGACAGGCCCCTGCTGGGCTTGGGTGGGTTCAGGTTCACCTCCGTGTCTTCGTTCCTCGGTCCAGGGTTCAGGCTCACAGCTGCCTGGGCTTGCTCTTCTCTGGGGACATCATCAGGGAGACAGAGGGTCGAGAGGGGCTGTTCAACCACCCTGTCACACCAGCCGACATGCCACAGGCCAGAGGACACACACGGACAGGTCCAAGATTAGCTGGGGGCAGGACACTCCATCTCCTGGCCATGGCACCGTTTCAGTCAGGCAAGGGGATGAAGACCCCTGTGCCCCCTGAGGTGCCCCAGTGTGCCAGGTTTCCTGCCTGCAGTGGGGTTGGTTGCTTCCTACCACACTCCGTGTTGTCAAGAGAATTTCTTTTCCAACATGATGAGGGAAGAATAAACCCTTTGCTACTTCAGCTAGTTTCTCTGCTTGCTCATGGTTCCCCTCCATGCCTGCGTTCATCATTTTTATCTTATTTTTCTGCCAATTCCTTAAAAGGGTCCTTTGTCCATTTTTTGGTGGTGCACGCTTCCTTACCGTGGGTACACAATTAGGTGACATGCACTGCAGATCTTACTCTTCTCTGAGCTTTGATGTCTCTCTAATTTTTTCCAGTGACTTTAACCTTATTAAAGGTGAACCATGAGAGACTATGGACTCTGAAAAACAACCTGAAGGTTTTGAAGGGGCGGGGGGTGGGAGGTTGGGGGAACCAGGTGGTGGGTATTAGGGAGGGCACAGACTGCATGGAGCACTGGGTGTGGTGCAAAAACAATGAATACTGTTATGCTGAAAAGAAATAAAAAATTAAAAATAAAATAAAATACCAGATAAAAAGGTATCTTGTCATAAAGGAATTTTTAATGTTCATCGAATTCCTCAATTTTCCTTTTGTGACTTAAGGAAGTTCTCAGCTCCATAATGGCGTTTTGTGCACATTTATTTCAGACTGGCTTTCTGCGCACAAAAGTTAGCTGTGATTTAGATCACTAAAGATTTAAGACATTCATGTAACTTTTCAAATGACAGGTGGTTAGTTGTTCATCCTTTACTGACATCTAGTAACTGGTCTTTCTTTATTGCTGGTGCTTTGAAACGGGGAAGCCCTCAGACCCATCTCGGGCTGTGTCTGTCCTTCTGGGTCCTTTGCCTCTGCCCTTCGTGTGTCTCTGTCCATGGTAAGGATCACTGTTGAGATCTGTGTAGCTGGTAGAACAAGTCACTCCTTCCTTTTTGTTTTAACATTTTAAAATTGTGTACCTTCTGGCTTCTGCTTAGGAGATGGACCACCAGAAGGACATTGCTCCCACTCAGAAATAAGAAAAGCTGCATAATCTCCTGAAACAAAATTTTGGTTTTGTTTTGGAACTGAGGACTTATGACAACCAACTGACCTAAATCTGAGAAAGGGTTAGTGTTTGGATCAAGGTTTTAGCTGACTAGAAGAGAAACGAAAATCAGGTTCATATTTTAGAAAAGAACATTGGTGTGTCCAGGTCCCTGATGGGGCGGGTTTGGGCACAGATCCATGGAACTGGATCAAATTATGTGTCCTGAGATGGTTAGGGGTGCTCTTGGGTCCATGTCTGTGGACTGCAGGGGAAGGGGACAGGACTGGTGGGCCGAGAAGCTGAGTTTCCCTTCATCCCGGTGAAGATCTTGGCCAACTTAGTGGAGACTCTGGGGCTTGGACAATCTTTCAGAATTGTCCACCTTTGGGGGCAGGAGCCAGGTTTTTATAACCAAGGCATTCCCTAAAGGAAACTGTCCATCAAACTGATTTGAGACATTCATTTTTAAACTCCTTCAAGCTATGGTCCCCAAACATTACTGCTATGCACTGAATGTTTGTACCCCTCAACATTCATATGTTGAAACTCAAGTCCTGATGGGATCGTGTTTGGAGGTGGAGCTTGCGGGGTGATTGGGCCATGAGGGCAGAGACCTCATGAGTAGAATTAGTGTCCTGAGAGAAGAGACCCAGAGAGCTCTCTCCTCCTGAGGACACAGCAGGAAGAGCACATCTAGGAACCAGGAAGACGGTCCGCACTAAGACTCTCACTGTCAAATCTGCCACAGCCTCTGTCTTGGTCTTCTCAAGCTCTCGAACTGTGAGAAATGCCTTTCTTCTGTTTTCAGGCTGCCCGGTCCGTGGTTTTCAGTTACTGCTGCTCAAATGGGTCAGGACAGTTGTATTTTGGTTGCTAAAGGCTTATATTAAGAAACAAAATGATGCCCTTGCATGGAACACATTGTTAACCTAACCCAGTGATATTATTTGTTGCAGCGTGCCCACAGGGAGAGGGGCAAATGTATTAACGGATCGCCATGTGGTGGTGCGCTGGGTTACGTCAACCAAGGATGGGTCAGCCTGGTCTCACATGGGTTTTCATTTACTTAATTACTTATTCTCTGCATTTGACTATTTTTTTATTATTATTATTATTATTATTATTATTATCATCATTATTGCATTTGACTATTTAGAACTTGCCAGCAAAGTTTCTTCCTCAGGGTGAATTGCACACCACAGGTTTTTCAGACCAAACTTCTCATACCACATCAGGAACCAAACTCAGGGCTGCCATAGGAACTGCCAAGCCTATGCCACAAGAGAGGTAAAGTATGATTCTCTTAAAACTACTTCAGAAATAACAAAGTGGTTTCTTGCTTTAAATCTTTCCACTCAAATTATTTAAGGGGCCAACTTCCGACAGAGAGTGAAGCATCTTTCATTTTTCGATCTGGTTCTTCCTTTTCTGAATGGCTTCTTGGTTATGTACTGAACATGATTCAGTAATCCTAAGGTGACAAGGGATCAAGTTTGAAATAATTTATAAAATCATGAAAGTGCATTTCAGTAGATTTTTCCATCCCCCATTCATGAGTAACCCTGGTGCATGGTCTTGTCTGTCAAAGATGCCAGTCATCAGACGGTACGTGCACCTGGTAAAGCAAACCCTGGGGGACTGAAGCGGTGTGACACAGGACACAACCTTCCAAACAGAGGAAGAAGTGAATTTCAGAAGTTCACATGTCATTCTTTTGTGTGATTTTAGACTGTAGAACAGAGGAGTTGTTTTGGTTTCATTTGGTGAACATATCAAGTCCGTGATTAACTGAGCACCTACTGAGTGTCGGGCATGGTTTGCGTCCCTGGAGACCGGTCACTAGATCATGTGGAGGGGAAGTGGGGGAGAAAGTGGAGGAGACAGGAATGAAGGACTCTGAACAAATGTGGGGGATTTCCTTGCCCGGCGGGGGTCACACACCATCGTGGCCCCGTGGATGCTGGCTCAGTGAATTCTGACCCCCTGCTCCCAGGGAAACAAGGCTAGGTTCCTGCCAGCCCCTGGTCATGGTATTGTTGCCAACCGACCAAGACATAACCTTGTGTTAAGTGTGTTTCTGTTTGAGGACACCTTACTGCTTACGTACGGTCAGTTCATTCACACAAAAACCTGGAAGACGAGCGTGGAAAGCCTACAAAGACACTTCTGGAGTACGGCAGACAAAGCCAGAAGCAGGGTCACGTGGCCATTCCCTACTGGGAAGATGCATGTCGGGCGGTCTCCCTCCTCGGCTCGGGCCCACGTCTGCGAATGACCGGAAGGCCCCGTGGGTATTGATTTGGGAGTTAAAAATAACTTTTCATGAGTACACAGATTTACAAATGCAGAATCTGCACAGATCCAGGCTGGCTTGTCTAATGAACTCCAGGAACAAACTAGAGGACGAGCCCCATCCGGTCTCTGACTGGTACTTGAAATCAATAGAGTCAGACTCGAATCCCGGCTCTCTCGGATTTATTTGTTTTGAAAATGTGATTCAAATAAAATGTTCTCTATGTAGTTATGCTTGGAAGGCTTGAGCCACAATTCCCTGGAGAATTTGTGACTCCGTGCTAGATAAGCAGTCAGGACCCAGATCAGAGAGGAGGGGAGGGTTGCTCCTGTCCAGGTCCCCCAGCAAATGCCTGGAGAGCAGACCCTGCAGTCACGGCAACATGACGTATTCTAGAGACGCAAGGAGCACTGCACACGATCTCACCGGTGCCCTCCAACTTCCAGGTGAACACCGTGACGGTTAGGAGGGGCTGTGCCCATTTTCACAAGAGCCCCGAGCAGCGAGCATGACATTGTGGTGGAAAGTTTACTACCATCTTACAGGCGGGCTCTGGAGATAGGGCTGCTGTGTCCATGCTCCAACATGGACACATTAGCTCATCGCTCACGCTTCCTGTTGATTATTTTAAATAATTTCAACATTCCAAGTTTTCCCAAGGCAGTGCATTCTTTTCTAAAATTACTTCATATAGGATTTATTTGATTTAAACTTTGACTTTGTTACATTCTACTGCAAGAAAACCAACGAAAGGTCTTCCTTATATATTAACTCATCATGTTTTAATGATGCTCTATCTTATCTTTTCAAACCAAAGTGACTGTAAAATGCCTCCCTTTAAACTGATTAATAGGAACAGTTACATTAGGTAACATCATGAAACATTAACAGTAATTACCTTGACAATATCAAACATGAACTCAGCATTGAAGATGATTCTATAATTTTTTTGTGTGCTAGAAGATAATTTAAATCCTGGAAAATCTGTGCACAAAGAAATATGATCGTCAACTCAGAATTAGTTTCCAAGTTGGTGTCTGTCTTTCTTTCTTTCTTTCTTTATTTCTTTCTTTCTTTCTTTCTGTTTTTACCATTTTTTGCACAGGCAAGATAATGTAACAACTACGAAGACAGGAAAAAGTAGAAAAGATGCATTCTTTAAAATGCATGAAAGTCCACAGCTTGTCCCCAGCGTCAACCCCCCTGTCCCTTCCTGCCTCTGTCTCTGCCTCACACACACACAGCCTCTTGGGGTTCCTGCACACAGGACAGGTGCCACCAGCTAGGAAGCAGCTGCAGATTCCGGGGTGTGCTTTTCAGGAGGGGTCTGTTAGCTGCTCAGGCAGGGGCTGAGGGGCAGGGGACAGCCCTGGCTTCAGGAAGGTGAAGGGCCCAGCATCGCCTTCCTTCTCCACCCACGCCAGCCTGGGTCTGAGACGAGAGAGCGGGCTGAACTGTGGGATCTGATCATTACGGGACAAGGTGGGGAGGTCGGCTGCATGGGGCGGGCTCCGGTACCCTCCTTCCAACGACTTACTTCAGGGGCAGCTGCTGTACAACAGTTATGAGAACAGACAGGGTCATTGTTTACAGGGTGGAATGTTCAGGTCTGTGCAAATTCACGCAGTATTCTGGGGGCTGGCGGGGGCTCGGGTGGCGGTCCACCATGAGGTCCATCACGTGCGGCGTGGCCTCCGCTCCAGCAGTCTCCATCAAAAGCACTCATTTTGTGATGGGACGCAGCGCAGGTGCACGCTAGAAGAATAATTACAGGTGCACTGAAATGGTTAATTACAGAGCAAGAGATGCTGAGACAATTTAGTTTTATGATGCTAATGGATAAACACCCCAGGCAACGGAATTTGATTCCTTGAGACCTGTCTGTGCTTCAGTGTTTCCCTGGTATTACACAGCCTTCGACCCCGTAACCGTCCGCTGCAAGCCCCCAGCACCCCGCTCGCACGCTTGCACGCGTTCCAACCGTTGAGATGGATAAAGGGGTCTTAGAGCACACTCCCACCAAGGACATCCTTTTCTCAAGCATTTCACTTGATCCTTAGAGAAAACTGCTTGCACATCACTCCTCTGGGCCTCGCCATGTGTATGACAACAATGTCATTACACTGGGAACTGGGGTTAGGCAGACACAGAAAATTACACATTTTGGAACAAGCCACCTTGGGCCCTATTGAAATTTCCTTAAATGAATGCTCCCCGGGAATCCGTTTCCCCGGCTACTCTGTCATCCGTGCTGTGAGGCCTTGGTCCTTTATGAGCCTGAGCACACATGGCTGCTGAGAAGATGGCTCGCTGCTCCGACATTGTTTCCTGCATGGGATGGTGAGCACTTTCCCAAGCAAAGTGTGAGGCCATGCCAAGTATTTTCGTCCCCTGCAGCTTCTGACAATGGGAACGGGTCTGGGGCTCCCTCCCAGAAATGGAGGGGCTCTTCCTAGTTAGCTCACAACATAACGCCTCCAAAAAGACGGCTTCAGGATAATGAATGGTTGGTGGCTGCGGATCCCAGTGAGTTTGAGGGAAGCACAGAGTGGGCATAGATCACGCTGCTGGAGCTCGACCCTGAGCTCTGTGAGAGTCTGGCCCGGCAGAAAACAGTTGTGCGCAGAAGAACACATCACCGCCCCTTGTAGGCTAGACGATTTGTTCAGGGAATTCCAAACAGGACCAGGAACATTTAGCCTGTGTGTTTTTCTATGGGGCTGTTCTCTTGATACACAGATGAGAGTAAACTTCACACGGGACTCGCAGAGGGCTGCTCTCTTTTTCTTCCTGTCACCACTGGGACAAAACACTGAACTTGTTGACCCACGCGTGACATGAACGCAACAGCTTTTGCTGTCAGAGTTGGGATAAAGCCTGTGCCGTCACCAGGGAAAACACCAGGGGAAAACTGTAAGGAACGGCTCTGAACTCAGAATGGTCCTAAGCAGGACCCGTTAAATGGATTAATTGTTTAAAATCCTTTCTGAAGTTCATATTCTAGCTGAGTTTTTAACTGGGGTAGAGGTTACTTGGATTCCATTCAAGTTCAGTGGGAGCTGGTCCTCCTCCCCCCACTGGGTCCCAGGACCAAATGCTGTCAAAGCTGGAGGACAACAGAGCAGCCAGGGCAGCTGTGCTCCCAAGTAAGGAGACAGGGAAATTGCCAGGGACACACGGAGCTCCATGGGGGCCGAGCACCGCAGAGAACCGGCCCCGGGGAGCACGCTGCTCACAGTTCCTCCCGGGCATGACAGGCAGAGAACATGCGATTCAGCCAGAGTCCTTGGCCAACAAGTGTCCTGTGGGGATGGAGTCACCAGCTCCATCTTTGAGATCTTCCCGTATTGACTGATTTTTCACATTGAAAGATCTGTTCCCAATAACATCAGAAATTCTCTTTTCTTTTTAAGACAGTCATTCCCTAAGGATTTTTTGTTCTGAAAGTTTTTTTTTTTTTTCTTTTCCAATCCAGTATTAAGTGAAAGCTTAAAAGTGACAGCACGTTTCTTTCCTACCTGTTTAGCATGGCCTCTTTCTGCTTCTGTGACCTTTTAAAACTTCAACAGTGCTGACTTTTTGGATGAAGCTATGAAATTTTGTCCCAAAGGGAAATCTTACATGCTGAACATTTTTTCCCCCCTCTACAGCATTAGGGTGTTTTGTTTTGTTCTGTTTTGGTGTGTGTGTGTGTGTGTGTGTGTGTGTGTGTGTGTGTGTGCATGCGTGTATGTTTTCCTGGCAACCGAGTAGAGGGATGTAATGATGTTTTATGTTCAATCTGGACATCTATCTAAACTTGTTTGTGACACATAAGACAACTCACCATCCTTTTGAGAAAATAAGCCACAGCCATGTCTTTTGCTGGCTTTTTATTCAATAGTTAAGATTTTTCCTATTTGATCAAAACAGGAAGAAAGCAACAATATGTTCCTATTTCTGTCACCCATTTCAGAGGTTGGTCCATTAATTATAAGGCCCAGGAAAGCCCCAACATATGGATTCGGTTTATCTTTTACAGTCAGATGATGTTTTTTGTGGCCATCGAGATTTAATCGAATGGTGGAGAGAGCTACGGATTCATACCGTGAGTCTCATGTCCCACCCGGCTCTGGAGGCCCACATCAGTCAGGGCCCAGTGGGGAGGTAGGAGCTACACGAGTTCAGAATATGTGAACAGGGGAAGTTCAAGATAAAGGCTTATTGGCTATGCCAGAATACAGGGATCATGGGGGACTAGCTAGAAAGGGTAAGAGATAACCTTAAAGAATATAGGACTGGAGGGTTGATCGTTGGGTGCCGTCAAAGGGACAAGTTTTCAAGAGCCCCCATCCTACAGCAGGACCCAGACCTTGTGGCAGAGGATGGAGGGGGTGTTTGTGGAGTGGGATGCTTTGGGGCACTCAGCGGGGGTTTACCTTCTGGTGTCAGGGAGTCATTGGCGGGGAGGTGCTGAGCCCCAGAACTGCGGCAAGTCCGATTTGCAGATGTTGTGTCCACTGCAGGGTCATGCCCAGAAGGAATAGCCCAGAGGAAGGATAAGAGCCCTTTTCTCCTTCAATGCCTTTCCACACCCTTACTGGTAAAGCTTACCTGGTGCTGGATGGAAAGTGAGAAATGTACAGGGTCCCACCCCGTTGTCACCAAGCGGGCAATCAAGTGTGGGTGTGGGCCTGAGACTGAGCTGGTGAATGGCCCAGCCCTGTCCCAGCTCCATTTTCTGGGATAAAGAGTGGGAGTGTATCCCCTAAGCATGGTGGGAATCTTGGGTTGGCAACTGCAACATTAAGACAAGCCCAAATCCTGCACCTACATGTCAACATCTGAGTGACATTTGTTTTAAAAACATATGAATAGGCACACCTATGGGAGAGTGATTTGTATATGAGCAGCATGAGGCCATTTTGAGAGAAGTCTGTACAAATTTCACAATTAGCAGTCATGAGAGAAGGTGAAACTTTTCTAATCATGAGGCTTTAAGTGTGAAGCAATTTGGGAGTTGTCTTAGGCACACAACCACCTGCGAGGTCGGCCAATGTGCAAAGAACATTTCAAGTCTGTGCTTTTGTGGCTACAACACTGTCATGGGCAAAGGGACGTTGGCCAGAATAAGCCTCCTTGTCCAGGATATGGCCCAGTTCTAAAGATGGAAGACACCAGGTCCCAAGGTGGTGAAGTTCTCATAAGAAAGACTATGTCCTAGAGAAAAAAAAAAAAGCTTTTCGGGAAGATCACACCCTCACAGGGCGTAAGTCCTTGACTAACATGAAACTGGAGAGAAGACTCTCCCCAAACCATCCCAAATGCACAACTGAAATTGACCAATTAAACCAATTAAAATGGATAAGGAAGATGTGATACATACGTACAATGGAGTATGATGCCTCCATCAGGAAGGATGAATGCCCAAATTTGTATCAATATAGACGGGACTGGAGGAGATTCTGCTGAGTGAAACAAGTCAAGCAGAGAGAGTCAATTATCATATGGTTTCACTGATTTGTGGAGCATAAGGAATAACATGGAGGCCATGGGGAGATGGAGAGGAGAAGGGAGTTGGGGGAATCGGAGGTGGGGGATGAACCATGAGAGACTGTGGACTCTGAGAAACAAACTGAGGGTTTTGGAGGGGTGGGGTGGGGTGGTGGGGTGGTGGGTATTAAGGAGGGCACGGATCGCAGGGAGCACTGGGTGTTATAAGCAAACAATGAATCATGGAACACTACATCAAAAACTAATGATGTACTGTATGGTGACATTATATATATATATATATGTATATATATATATATATACACACACACACAAAATCTGTCTAAAAACACTGAGAAGTGTGACGTTATTACCAATCTTTAAGTCACAAAACTTGTCATCTGAAGTGTAGCTCTAAACTTTCATCCCTGAATAATCCAGTTAAGGTTAATATCTAACTTTTGTTTGACTTCCAACATAGAAAGCATTGTGAGGCTGGAAGTACTCATTTTAGGCCTGAGTGCCCTTAGGCCATGTTGTGAGGTTCACCTGCTCCTGGGCTGCCTGACCTCCATTTCTAAGCCTCCTGCCACCTCACCAGCTGGTCCCCTGAGAATAGTGCTTAGTCACATGACCCGACGTGTTCACACTTGTTCAGGGGAAGTGGTCCTGAGTTAGGGGATGGCAACACGGCATCCGACAGAGGCGTCTGCCTTACCTGACGATTGTGATAATGTGTCTGTACTTACAGTGTCAGGATCGGTACTTTGGTTGTATTCTCAGCAGTAAAGCTGGAAATTTTAAAACAATGGCAAAGAACAAAGGGTTGGATTCATTTTGGAAAGAGAGGATTTCTTTCTTTCTTTCTTTTTTTTTTAAAGACTTTATTTATTTATTTGACAGAGATGACAAGTAGGCAGAGAGGCAGGCAGAGAGAAAGGGGGGAAGCAGGCTCCCGGCTGAGTAGAGAGCCCGATGCAGAGCTCGATGCCAGGACCCTGGGATCATGACCTGAACTGAAGGTAGAGGCTTTAACCCACTGAGCCACACACACACCCGGAAAGAGAGGATTTCTCATGAAATCTTAAATTCCAGTGTAGAGGTTATGTCTTCGCGTGGAGACTGGTCTGTTTGGCAGCCTTCCATCCCCCGAGCCCAGAGAGGAGGCACGTCAGGGTCTCAGGTCAGAAGAGGATGCCGGGAGATCACCAACCCACCCCAAGTATCTTTCCAAAACCCCCTCTACCTGGCATCTGCTCCATATTAGTGACCACTCATATCTTCTCTAGCAAGAGCTGTTGCCTAAATCAAATCGCAGTAAGAGGAATGGAGATTTGTCCACTAAGTGAATAGGAAAAAAGCTTGAATTTCTGAAACCTTCCTAGCCTAGGGCTTCCCAAACATTTAGGATCCATGGACTCCTTTTGCAATGATAAAGCTAATGAATCCCCTTGGGGATTTTCTCTTTTATGAAACCATTTCCTCTATTATGTAATAAAAAATGATTTTTATTTAAAAAATTCAGTTCACAATGTCATTAACATACTATTGTAATTTTCCTTCTCATATAGTTCACAGTAATGGTTAAGTATAGGTTACAGACATGGTTTTCCCATTTCACAGGTACACATGTCCTTAATTTATTTTAATTTATTTTTATTTTCAAACTTTTTTTAGATTTTTATTTATTTATTTGACAGAGAGAGACACAGTGAGAGAGGGAATACAAGTAAGGGGAACAGGAGAGGGAGAAGCAGGCTTCCCACAGAGCAGGGAGCCCGATGCAGGGCTCGATCCCAGGGACCCTGGGATCATGACCTGAGCTGAAGGCAGACACTCAATGACTGAGGCCACCAGGCGCCCCTCCTTAATTTATTTTAAATTAAATATTTATGCATTATCTGTCAAATTTGGTTAAAAGTGACATCTTGTTTAATTTGATATCAAATGATATTAAGATACAAATGAATTATTTTAACTTTTAATTTTGTTTTATTATACTTTTTCGTCTGAGGATACGCAACCCACTGAATCATGGAAAATTTACAAATTTTGCAAATACAAAATACAAATACAAGCATATCAACATACGGTCATCCATATGCAAATATTTGATGTTATGTTTATATATCAAAATATTTTAAATTTCTTTTGTGAATGCTACATAAAATTGTTTTCTTAGCCACTTTAAAGAGATATGATTGACATACATGATGCTGTACATATTAAATGTATGCAACATGGTGGGTTTGATGGTAAGGATACCCTCATGAAACCATGGCTATCTATGCCATAAACCTATCTGTTGCCAGCAAAGTTTCCTTCCTGTCCTCTTATTTACTTGAAAAGCTATTGCGTGCTAAGAGCTTTTGACATATGATCTGTCCTCTTAGCAAGATCTTAAGGGTGCTGTACAGCATTGTTTACTGTGGGCACTATGTCATACATTGGATCTCTAGGTCTTATTCCTGTTTCATAACTGAAACTTTGTACCCCCCAATTAATACCCCCCAATTTCTCCTCTCCCAGGCTCTGGCAACCACCATTCCACTCTTTGCTTCTATAAAGTTGACTATTTTAGATCCCACAAATAAGTAGACTCTTACAGTATTTGATACTTCTCAAAATAAAATAAAGACATACCAATTGCCAACTAATATATGTAAATATGCCCAACATCTGGGAGATGCAAATCACTAGATAGAATGGCTATTATAAAACAGAAACAAAGCAAAACAAAACAAAACAAAAACAAAAGATGGCAATTGTTGATGAGATGTGGGGAAAAGGGAAACCTTGTACAGCGTAGGTGGGGGTGGGAATTGGTGTAGCCACCACGGAAGACAGTAGAGACGGTCCTCACAATCTTAAAAAAATAAAACTACCATATGATCCAGTAATCCTACCTTTGGGAACATATCTGAAGGAAACAAAATCAGTATCTTGAAGAGATATCTTCCCTTTGTATTCATTGCAAATATTATTTATAATGACCAAAACATGAAAACAAACTAAATGTCCAATGACAGAACAATGAAATATTACATATATATGTAACATTTTAAATTTGTATATAATTCATGTAATATATGTTTTGACAAAGTTAATAAACTCATATTTTATATAATTTTGTATTATACACATATGAATTTTATATTAATATCACATATATATATGTATATGTATGTATATTTTTAAAAAAGAAATATCTTGACATTTACAGCAACATAGAGAAACCTAGAGAACATTATACAGAATGAAATAAACCAGTCAGAGGATATACAGACAAACTTGAAGTACAAGTTATGGTATTAAAGATATATGAAACTTGCTATATGAAGTCTCTGCATTTTGTCTTTTGTATAATCAGTTGCTTTACTTTTAATAATTCTCAGGTTATTTATAATCACAAATTATTTCTAATTACAATACGAAAGGGAACTTCAGTCTGTTATTGTAATCACTTCTTTTTAAAATTTTTAAATTATTTTTTAATTTAAATTCAATTAGCCAAGGTATAGTGCATCATTGAGTTTTTGTTTTTGTTTTTTTTAAAGATTTTATTTATTTATTTGACAGACAGAGATCACAAGTAGGCAGAGAGGCAGGCAGTGAGAGAGGGGGAAGCAGGCTCCCTGCTGAGCAGAGAGTTCGATGCGGGACTCGATCCCAGAACCCTGGGATCATGACCTGAGCCAAAGGCAGAGGCTTAACCCACTGAGCCACCCAGGTGCCCCCATCATTGGGATTTGATGTAGTGTTCAAAGATTCATTAGTTGAATGACACCCAGTGCTCATCATATCACATGCCCTCTTTACTTTTTTACTTGTACATTTCAAGTGTGATTCAAATTGTGTCTAAATAAACTCAAGAAGCAAATTGGTTATCATAATCATTATGATTCCTTTCCTCACATTATCTTTGAAATATGAAAACTAGGGGTTTTAAAGGGGAGAGGGGTTGATAGGTATTAAGGAGGGCACACATTCCATGGAGAACTGGGTGTTATACCCAATGAATCATGAAACATTACATCAAAAACTAACGATGTACTGTATGGTGAGTAACATGACATAATAAAAATAATAATTATTTTTAAAAAGAAAGCAATCTTGACTGAATTTGCCTCTGTGAATTTCCATACTTTCACCTGACTATGCATTTGGTTGTTGTTCTTGGGAAATAAAATGCAAAATCTTGTCTTCCTTCAGCTCAGAAAAGTTTTCTTCTAGATTTTTATTTTAAAGGTTGTTTTTTTGTTTTTGTTTTGTTTTGTTTTGTTTTGTTTTGCTTTATTCTTCTAGTCTCTTTTGGAATACATTTTATGAATATTTTGATATCTGTTTCTGTTTTTTTACATTTCTAATTCCTCTTTGGGAATTTTAATCACTTTGAAATTTTATTCTATTTTCTGAAGATTGCTATCTGCAGTACTGATTCTCTTTCCTATAGTGTTGATTTAGGACTATAATGATCCTAATATTAGTGTATAGTCTTCAATTTCCATTTTACTTAGTTTTTCCCTTAGTTCATTTAGCTTCTTTTATAAAAATTTCAGCCCATTACCTTATTTTTTATAGAATCCAAGTTTTATTTATTTTTTGGAAAACACAAATTATTTGAATAAATATTTTTTCTAGTCTATATTTTACAAAATATTTACAATATATTTTACAAACTATGTTCATTTTTCCTCTCCGTGGAGATTTTCTCTCTTCCTTTCTTTTCTTTCTTTCTTTTTTTTTCTTTTGTTCCACCTGGGTCAGACATTTCTTCCTTGATGCATGGATTCTCCTTGGGGCTCTTCACCCCCTGACTAAGTATCTTTCCAATTCTCACATCAAAATGTAACTTCTAGGTCCGGATGATGGAGATTTCCTTCATAGTTTGTTCATGATCTTGAGGTTATAAAGCAAAAGGGTATGACAAAAGTGAAGAGGGGCACGTGATAGTGATAAAAGTTTCAGGACAGGACAAGTGTAGCTGTGAATAATGTAGCTGCAATTACATAGAGTGAAAATTGACTGAAGTAAATTAAATAAAAATAGAAAACTCCAAAATCATGGTAGGGGAGATTGACATGATTTTCTTATAAAAAAGCAAGAAATAGGAAAGTTTTAGAAGACATAGGAAATGGAGGTATGGAAAGGGCATAAGACTGAGAAGATATGAGATATTTGAACAAAATTATTAAGGAACGTCACATAGTTGATATAACATGACTGTTGATATACAGTCAGCTGTGGCAGAATACACACCATATTTGAGTATGTTTACAAAATTTGCCATATGCCAGTGTGTTAACTCAATATCCTATAAAAATGCTGTATGCCTTCATTAGATTTACGTCAGCACAATTGAGGGGGGAGGTGAGGTAATCAGAAAGAGCAGCATGGGCATGAAGATGCTGGCACTATAGGCAGCACTGAGCACTTATGGACTTCATTAAGGAAACATTATGGACAAGTGTCATGAAACACACACACATGTGTAAGGAGGCCACTACATGGCCCACTTGTCAGTGCAACATGATGGTCACCTCCTTCCCAAAGGCCCTAGCTATTCCTGGATATGTCATAGAAAATGGGAGTAGAGAACAGGAAATTATGTGTATGTGTGTGTGTCTCTGTGTGTGTGTGTCTGTGTGTAGATGACCCAATTCTAAATACAATGAATAAATGCCTCTAAATCTGGCATTATGATTCCATGTTAAAATATAATAATAATTAACTTCCTTACATGCAGAATAGGAATAAGAATTACAAGATAAATTCAGATTGACTAAACAATACTTAACATCTACAGCATTTCTTATGTTCAGAAAAAAATGTGAGACCTCTTAGAAATCATTGTTTCTCCAACACTTCAGATTATCAATCATCCATCCATCCATCCATCCATCCATCCATCCATCCATCCATCTAGCTAGCTATCTAGATACAGACAATGCATAGATGCGCATAGGTTCTTTTGCTGGCATCCATCTGGAACATTACCTGAGAATCACACAAGCATGTTTATGACTAAATTGACTTGCTGACCTTTCACACAAGAGTTAAGCACACTTTGAACCTTAATCCTAACTCTTTAGAGCATGTGGCTCCCAAAGGGTCAGTCTTTCGATGATGATTCTTGCCCAATCTGTCTTGTAATTTCTAGATTCAGATTACTCTTTGATGTTCCATAGAGCCTTATACAAAAGCTCAAAGAGTAAGTATATTTCTACTCCTATCTAAAACTAGCAAATTGTGGCTTTCTTTCATCTAGAAAAAGAGCCAAGTTCTTCTGACGACTGCAGCAGAGTTAAATCATTGGTATATAGAGAAAGCTCAGCCATGGCATCTTCAGTGCGGTGAGATCCATGTTGAAATACTACATCCCATAATATTAACATGCCCTAAACTTTTCCAGCTGCATTCAGAAACTTTGTGTTAGTGAAACTCCCAATAATTCTGGGGGCAAATGTGTCCTTTTCCTTGCTTTACTGATGAAAACATTTTGCTGAGAATGTCATTAAAGAAAAGACTTGCAAAAATAACCATAAATTTAATGTTCAAGGTAGAACACGGTGCTCTTTCCACTAAGGCATGTGAGCAAATTTAAGACCAAACATAAGATCATTAGTTCTTAATTTAATTAAAATGCATCAACTTAGATTGTGGCTATAATGCCTTTTTCTGGATAATTTGCCTCATCAAATAAGACACTTTACCATCTAATGAAATGTGTTAGATGTAGTAATTATCAGTGGATAATAATAACAGTAACTAATGTTTCTTAACCTTGTCCTCTGTGCTAGATGTTAAATATCTTATATGCACAGACAGCTTGTCCAATGCTCATTATCTGAGGGCATGGGTTCTCTTGTTATGCCCACTGTGCATGGGTAGGCACACTTCAATTGCTTAACAAAAATGGTTGGAGACTGTTTAGCTCGTAAGGGACGATACTAGGACCCAGTCACCAGTGAACGGCTGTATACTGTATCCTGACCACTATTCCTTCTTCCCTGTTACTGCGGGAAGGCAAAATAATGCCTACAGTGATTCTCAGATGATTTTGAAATAATCTTTACTACTGTGAGCACAAATGGTGGGATTGCTTTTTCCTTATGAACAATTTTAAATAATAAAATGCATAGTTTACAACAGCATTTCTCTAAGTGTTGTCCATGGAGTACTTGCATCAAAATTATTTGGGAATCGTATTAAAATTCCAAAGTTTAGGCCTCATTATTTTAATCAGAAGCTCAGGAGAAGGAACTTACACTTTAACTGATATCTTGTGTCGCTCGTATCTCACTAAAGCTTGACGGTCATTGCCTTAACTAAACCTTAGGAAACTGCAAGAAATATACAGCTTGAAATACAAAGTAATGCCTTTCTATGGAACCATAATCCTTTTTATGGACTATTTCATTACCCAGTTAAAACAATTAAATTAGCTTAATGCCGCTTATGCTACTAAACATCACATAGTACATAAATTTTCAAGTCAGTTCAACATCATCGAGGTGAGTTGAAATTATGGCAATCAAATATGTCTGGAATAAAATACTTTCATAAAACTTCCAGCACATTAGGCACCCTTAAGGCCAGGGTCCAAAGGCCAGACTTTGGTGTGCCATCAGTGTCACAGGTGTGATGGGAACATAATGCGTGTTGGAGGGGCTTCACCACACTTCTGTTTCGCTGGACCAAGCAGCACTGCAGTGAGCTCAATGGCACGCACCGTCCACCTCTCCAGCGGTGGCTGGGTCCTGCAGCGCATCGTGGCTTCTCTTCCTTCTTAAGAGTGTCGTTGGGACCTATTCAGCTGAGCTAACATGGGGTCACCTGGACTAAGGGCGGTTAGAACGTTTTGTCTATTTGCTAAGGAAATAGTTATTAGTTCTGGGACTAATACCAAACAGACTATTTGTTCAAGGTGGTTATTTTTTAAAAGATTAATTTATTTATTCGAGAGAGAGAAAGTGCGCATGTGCGTGTGGGGGGGGAGAGGGAGAAGAGACTCCCCACTGAGCAGGGACCCCCCCCCACCCTGGGGTTTGATCCCAGGACCCCAGGATCATGACCTTAACTGAAGGCAGATGCTTCATTCACAGAGCCGCCCAGGCGCCCCTCCAGATTACTTTTCAGAAATGATTAACTTATGTGGTTGTCTTATTCGAGCTCTATATAGCTGCTCCTGATGATTAGTTTACGTGATTGTCAATCGAACCACTTCTGACCTTAAAACCCCAGTAGCTTTAGGTCCTCGGAAAGGCCTCGTACACTGTCACCCCTACTCTGCCTTGGACACACCTCCCGGGAACTCTCCTGAAGGATCCTGGTGTATGGGTCAGCACGTATGCGTGCATCGGTCTGGTGAATGACAGTGGAAAATACACCTGGACCCATGGTATATAGTCGTTTCCTTTCATGTGACGGGCTGATATAATTAGATAACAAATTTAATAAAACAGTACATTTACTCATATTTTGCCCACGTAATTCCAAATAAGCATCAAGAACCCCATCCTGTCTTCACCGAGTGATCTAGTTTTATCTAGAGAACAAAGTTTTCTTCTTGTTTGGTGTTCTAGCGGAAAGCTACCTTTCCTATACTTTTCAACTATCCCAAAATTAATTTAATTTCAGTTGACACATGGATTTATTTTTTCTTAATTTCAAACTGTTTTCACTCCCCACCCCTGAGCCCCAGCATTTGTAAGTCTAGTTAGTGTTTTCTGCCGGAGCTGGAGACCCACACAAATCGTGACCGAGAGAAATAAAGAAATGAGCAAACACAGGACCCCTGGGGGTGCCGGCATTGATTGTCATAAATCTATGTCATTTGACAGCTGTAAAAGTCAAGAAAAGGAAATGCTTCCAAAGTAGAAATAAGTAACCTTTGACCTCTCTTTTCTGACGCGTTTGAGACTGAATTTTTCACCATTTTCAGAAACCTAGAGAGTGAAATTCAGCCTCACAGCATAGTCATGGGAATGAGATTTGTTATTTACGGAGCACTGCCTCACCCCGGACATCCCTTCCTAAGCATTCTTCAAAGAACTTCAGAAGCCGTTAGTTACTCATTTTTAAAAAATAATCACTAATTCCAATTCAATTTAGAGGCATGTAAGCCATTTACCTGTGGCTTAGGTTCATTTTATCAGCAGATCACTTTCTGACTTCATCTTTAGATGTTAGAAAAATGAGTCACTGCTCCATACGTGCAAATCCTTGACTTCTCGTTTCTCTGGATCGTGTGGCTGATGAACTTGTTATTAAACGCTGGGTTTCCCTGGAGCTCGGCGACATCTGGATTCTGGATCTAAGTTTGAAGTACATCCAAAGCCTTTTTAGTTACATCAGATAAGACTTCACCTGTACAATTTCAAATCTCACCATCCTTCAAGGGATTGAACATAATGTTATGTTTCTTTATGGTGGTTTATGCTTATTAAATATTAAAACTAAACATTACCACTATAAAAAGACTTTTACAGCCATGGGCATTTTCCCTGGTAATAAAATTTTACTTAGTTTTATTATTCCTTCTGTAGGGCATATCTGGGATCTCAGAGAAACTACTGAACTAGAAACATAAGTAATATGGAACAGCTAGGAAGGCACCAAGCTATAAAGGACTAATAAAGAAAAAAAAAACAAAAAACTAAAAGCTGCATGAAATTCTATTGAGCACAAATTACCTGTGGAGGGAAAAATGCTTGTATAAACACAGGTAGGATGTTGCTGTTCTTTCAAAAAGTCCACCTTGTGCTAGGTATTTAACATAGTAAATTTGATTAAAATGCTTCTATTATTAAGTAGCAGGCAGCAGCCCAAACTTCTGGAAACTGAGGAGGGCACATAAAGCGATTTCTCTCCCCCATCCCTGATGACGATGAGACCCTGTGACTTGGGATAGTTGCACTCACCTTGGGTGCATTCTTCAAAAAGGCATCTTCATGGTCCCAACCCGTATTCTGGCCAGTGAGGATACCAGGAACTCGCCGGGAGACCAGACCGACAGGCTGCCCACATGAGCGGGTAGAGCCCTCGCAGAACCAGTAGAACTTCCATATTCGCGAGGTCTCTGGAAGGGGTTCCACGGCCCCACGAATGTCTCAGCGAAGCACTCTGAATTTTAAGTGGGATGAACTATTAAATAGGCACCACCAACTTCACATAACTTTTGGTTGTGCTTAGTAAGAGGAGAGGAAACCCCCTTAGCTGCCGCGGCCAAGCTCACTCACGTGGCAAAACTCCCTTTCCTCCCACAAGTCTTGGGTTGAGTGGCCTTGGTGGACAGGGAGGGGGCAGGCAGCAGACCTGAAACGTAGCAAACGTTCGTGGACGTGTGTTTCTGATACAAGCAGCCTGGGGAGGGGCTCGTGGCCGCATCTACAGAGAGCGGGGCTCAGGCCACACTCAGGGTGAAGGCTGAAAGACAGCATTCGGGAGGACCCTTCTGAAGCACATCCTGGCCCATTCGTCACTTTCCTGCGGGGTGGTCCGCTGACTCCCTGGAGGTCATCTCCAGCTTCCCTCCTCGCCTCGCCCCTGACACAGGTGAGTGGGCCTTTCCCCTTATATGCTTACCCAGTCCGTATTGCTTATGTTCTAGTTGAATGTTCCTGTCCTATCCACAGATGGTGTTGAGACTTTGCAGTTGTTATTTCCAATGAAAAAACACTATTTCTTCACTTTACTCCAGAGACCGAGGATGATGAACCACCTTATTTCTGACTGTGCGATGCTCGGCACTGGCGGTAGTCAGAGGTCAACCGGTGGACGCGCTTACACATAGAAGTGTGTGAACTTCAATGAGCACCACTGTGAGTTTGTTGGTCATGGAGGCCTGTCCTGGCTGGAAGCAAGTCTGGGCCCAGCTCAGCACCAGTGGGGGAGGCCTGCCACCAGACGCCTGACCAAGGTCAGCTAGATGGGCAGTGGAGGGGGGGTTCTCTCCACAGAGCACATGGTGCCTTCAAAAACAGGCCACAGGCCCCCTGCGCTCCACAGGTTGCCCGAATGCCGTAAGGTTCTTTCTCCATCACCATACTTGTTGCTTTCAACACAGCAGCCCAATATCAGACATGCCTGGGTTTTTTCTTGACAAACTGTTGGTGCTAAGGCTTGACAGTTTGAGAACCAAAATGGCTCTGCTGCATTTTTGTAGAGCCTGAGCTAGATAAGATGTTTTGGAAAATAAGAGTGAATTCAAGGGAAGTCAGAAATGAAACAGCAAAACAGCAGAACACACTCTACACGAGGCCAGAGAAAATGTCATGCTTGATCAAAGAAATCAAACACTTTTTTGTTTGTTTGTTTTGATCACTGCTTTACTGGTTTGCTATGAATTCTGGTATAATACATGGAAAATACCCGTGAAGACTGTTAGTTCAGGTTACACCATCTACAAGCAAACTAAAGCTGGAAAATATGCTTCAGTACATACAGGGTTGAGAAAGGTGGTGACGACTTTCTTCATGTTTCTGGAGATACTTGGGACACATGGACTTTTAACAGAGTCCTCATGTCACAGAATCCCACAGCACCTGGATTTTCATTGACTACGTTCAGCCCCCAGCAGAGGGACAAGGAGAAGACACCTCCGTAAACCCCTTGGCCCACCAGAGCAAGAGTCCTACTAAGGAATGCCAACAGCAACAAATATCTGCCATAGCATTTTGGGTAGTCTGCAGTAAGTTTTGTTTGGATCTGCACAATGGATTTCAAAATATGTGTCAAAACTATACCAAGAGATTTTTAACTTTTACCTACTTAATTTTTGCAAGAAGCCTCTCAGGACACAGCACGGTCATCCATACCTTATTCTTAACATGGACCACACATCTCATGAGACCTCCTAAGATCATTTCCTGGACCTCTGGTCACCCAGGATGCAGTCCAAGATCTATATCCTGATGCAGCGTTGTAATTTCTTGCCATAAAGATGGGGCCGGGCTAGGAGGTAGGAAGTACAAGACTCATCACTGGGACAGAAGTGGAGCGCAGAGGAAAGGAACCTCAGGCTGATCTGAACATTCAGGCTGGAGTGGATGCTGGTGCCATTCCTTGAGGCAGAGACGCTGGGGCAGGGCTAGGTGGGGAAGTGGGCAAAGAATCCAGAAGCTCCATCGGAAAGGCTGTGCAAAACCTGGAATCATCAACCCGGATTATTGGATAAGTGTTCCTTCTTATTTTCTGTAAGTTTTCTTATAGCTATTAGCTATTGTGTTATAAGAAAAACATACAATTAATGTATATTAATTGTTTATATAGCTTCAGTAAAAGAGAATGAAATGTAAGTGTTTGTATCTTTCCATCCCTCTCCTGTACCTTCCTGCTGTGGCCCTGGGACATGGCCTCGTAGCCCAGCTCTGTCTGGGGCAGCTCAGCTCGTCCTGTATCCTTCTGAAGAAGGCTGCTGTTGCGATGCTCTAGGGGAAGTCTGGTTCTCCTCTGGCTGGTGCAGAATGGACCTAGTTTTCAGAGGATCTGTGGCTGGGGACAGTGCTGCCCATTCTCACCTCACAGTCAGTTTGCTGTGGTTCTTTGCCAAGAAAGGTGAGTCTCTATGACAGTGCGTCTGCTGCGGTGACAAAGAGCCCCCAAACCCGCGTTGTCTCCTCTAATCACCCAGTGCAGGATGCTGGGGGTGGAGGAGGCCTGCCGGGACGCATGGCTCTTCCGTCCTCGTGCAAACACACCACATCAGCTCGATCATCTCTTTCTTGACCAATCCATGTTCTAGAACATCCAAGTGGCTGGTTTCCGGGCAGTGTCTCTTCCGTGCCCTTTGTACCCACCCCCCACGCACACCTGTGCGTGCGTCTCCTCCATCCCATGCACAGGAGGGGGAGAAGACAGACCAGCCAGAAGACCAGGGAGTCCGTAAACATCTCTTCACGGGCAAATCCGCACCTCTCACGATGGCTTAAGAGACAACAATTAAACTCCCTTCTGTTTAAGTCTTGTATAGTGTCTTGATCAGAGGGGAAACAAAATCTCTGCTGCAGCTTGAGCTGGTGTCCCTGGAATTAACCCTGAGGCATGGAAATGAGGAGCGTGCCATCGCTCCTGACGACCCAGGCCTCCCGATAAAGGAAACAAAGTGTAAGCAGGTTGTTCCTTTGACGCATGGGGAGAGAGAGGTTCTCTCACTAAACTGCTACTCACGCTACTAAAGCAATGAATTAGAAACGAATGTAATTTTGTCTTCAGTGAGGTCTATTCATAAGATAATTAAATATGACAAAACAGCACAATATTCTTCTGGTTTTCTTTGAGTTTTTTTACCCCCAGGTAGGAAAACACGGAAGGCAACAGTCTGAAGTCCGTGAAGATTTATTTCCTTAACAAACCCCTGTGAGGTCTCCTGCGGGGTGCCCAGAACTCTGGCTCCGCGTTAACACGGTGGTTTGAAGTTCCGCCCCGTGGAGCAGGCTGCCCACTCCCCTTCCCGAGGGCTGGCGGGCCTGTTTCAAACGCACAGACCTCGGGAAGCCATGAAAGCCGGCCCACGGGCTCAGCCATGTGTCCCTGTGTGCCGCGCAGCTCACAGCCCGGGGGCAAGCAACTTTCCTGCCTGGAGAAAGCAAGTCTCGCTGTCAGCGCTTTCTCAGAGAAAATGCATTTCTATTTTAAGTGTGAAGAGGAAAGTCTGTGTGAAAGAAGAAAGCCGGAGCCCTGAGACGCATCTGTGTGCGTGTTTATGAGCAAACCCCTGGAAAAACCATTAGATCTTCAGCTTTCGAGTCATGACAAATACTGCAGATTTAAAGCAGGTGCAATCGCATGGCTTCCGACGACGGGCAACACTTCACTCAGTGCTTTCATCCTTCCCTTTCATAAATGGATGTGAACAAATTTTTAAGACGCTCTTTTTCGTGTTGACTCTTGGCCAGCCAAAGCCTCCAAGCCCTGCTGGAAAGGGCAGGCATGGACGTGGGGTCCGTCCCACGAGGCCCGATGTATGAAAAATAAATAAATGAAAAGGAAAGCCAAACTCTATTTGTGGAGATTATAATGAGGACAGTATGTTTCTTTTTAAAAGACAGCTCGGAAGAGTGAAACCGACTGCGGAGGAGAGAAGCGCAGGACCCCGCCGCGGACAGGAGCTGACGGGACTTTTGACGGAACACGGCAGCTTTGCTCTGTCCTCCTGCAAGCGGCACCGGCGGGAGCTCCGGCTCCTTCACACACCGCAGGATCACACACCGCAGGCCTCACTCGAGCTTCAAAGCTTCTCCACTCAGACGGGCGATGGGTATCTTTGGGGACAGTGGGGAGACTTGAATTTGGCGTGGTGGCTTGAAGGAGTTGGGGCCACCTGGGTCAGAGCGGGCGGGTGAAGCGCCTTCCTTCGCATTTTAGCGATCCCCTGCCCTGCCGGTGCCCTTTTCCACTCAGGAACTGAAAGCTCTTTTTCTTGGGGCCTTTGGCGATGGCTGGTCTTAGGCTCCGCAGGCCCCCTTCCGCGGAGAGAGTCGCCCTGACCTTAGACCTGCCAGAAAGGGGCACACCTGGAACGCGACCTCCTCTCCTGGCCTCCTCTCCAGGCTGAGCAACAGGCGACCTCAGCAGAGAGGACGAGCCTGGGGCTCGTGTGCTGCCCCACGGACGAAGTATTCATGGGTGACCAGGACCTCGAGGGCCTTCACCCGAAGCCGGAGTGCTCGGCATGCGGCTCTTCTGCATCAGTCTTGTCCCGGTGGGCGCCCGATCCATGCTTCGGGAACTCCGCTTCTGCTCTAACAGGCCATGGGGCTTGAACACAGGCACACATGGCTGGTCTTGCAGGTCCCACGTCACGAAGAAGGAGATGTGGCACTGGTGGATCATCTTGGCGGCCGTGAAGGGATTTCTGACCTGATGCTATTAAGGAGGGGGCCCAGCAGCCGACGGGCTCCAGTAACGGAGGGTCTATGTAAAGACCTTCCGTTGGGGTCCCGGCAGTCAGGTGATCCTGAGGATGAGGCCAAGTCACAGAACAACACGGCAGGCTTGGAGCCTGAGGAGCAGGCTGGCTGCTTACGGCTCTCCTGGGAGCTCGAAGGACAGTCACGAGCTCAGAGTGTCAAGTCTGCGGCTGGAAGGGTCCCGGAACCGGCGCCTTCGCCTGTGCTCCCAGACCCCTCGTTGTCAGACCGCTTTGTGGCTGAGGGAGCCACAACCAAGCCCAGAGTTGGAACCAGTGAGAAAACTGGTTGAATTCATACCCCTTCTGGCGATCTTGCGTGAAAGTTGGGGCTTGACAAGAAGGAAGGGGACCCTGAACATTGCAGTGAGGACATATGGGGACTGAGATGTGCTGGGTCCTACCTCTTAGCTCCTTCTGGGTTTTACTTGCAAACTCTAGCCAGTTATGAATAGTAGAGGCCACTCTAGTGACCTGGGTCAGAAAACAGCCTTTATTCTAGGCTATTAGGCACCCTACAGACTCCTGGGGAGCCCAGACTGCCCACGGCTACTGGCTTTTATGAGAGTCGCACCAGGGAGGCTGACAAACCTGCCTCACCTCCTCCCCAGTGATGGTCCTGCCAGGGACCTGCTTTCCCAAGAGACCCTCCCAATGCGGCTCCCTCCCTCCTGTCTGTCCTCCCCTCCCCCCTGCCATCCCCCTCCTTCTCATGCGTCGGGACCTGCTCTGGCAGGGAAATACAACACGTGGTGTCTATAAGGTTATGAGAGAAGCCGGTCCTCCTGCCGCCAAGGAGCATGCTCTGATCGAAGGGAAAGATAATGTGATGTGAACTACAGCAGACGGAAGACGAACTGACAGACTGTCGATGCATACAGCCCGGGAACACCATAGAATCCTATTAATCTACGGCAGAGGGGACAGAGGGTAAGGAAGGAGTGGTTGAAAACAGTGGTTTGCTGGGGCCCCGTAAACGTTCTTCTGGAGCAGCACTGGCCACCACATGTGGCAGAGTCCGCAAGGGGAGTCCGTCCTGCCAGGTAGGGCATCCTGTCTGAGAGCCGGTGCCAGACCCACCTCGGGTGGACGACTGATATGTGCACCTCCACCTCTGAATCTCAGCTCCCTCTCGGGAAGTGTTTGTGACAAGTGACTTTCCCAACTGAAAGCCCCTGCTCTTCTGAGCTGCTTCTGAAAGGGCAGGCAGCTGTGAAGAAGGAAATGAAGACCACGAAAGGGCAGGACACACGTGTCAGGTTTAGGCTGCAGACGGTCAGAGCTGTGACTGTGTCCACGCAGCCAGCGGCTGACCGTGGTGGACACCCTGGGTCTGTGCTGTGCTCTAGCGTCACGTGGCCAGACTTGGTGGGGCTGCATGCCCTCGCGAAGTGGTCAGAGCTTGGGTGGAACCTGCAGAGGGATGGCCGTCCATAAGCACTTGTGCCCGAGACAACATCAGGAACGGGTCTCCCCAGGTAGCTGCGGACCTTGCATGGCCCCCTCCCCTCCCATCACTTTTCCAAACAGACCTCGAGCCTGAACCACAGAGCTGCAGCTCTCAGCTGGCTCATTTCCCCAACTCCTCTTTGTTGAAGCTCTAAATTAAACTCTGCTGGATAATGAAGTATTTCACATCATAATAATGCCTGTCAGTTCTTTAGCTTGCATGATAAAGGGTAAACCCTTTAGTCAACCTTTTTTTTTTTTTTTTTTTAAGTAACAAATACTAGAAATTGCTCTGGTTCTTAATAAGGGCACACTTTCTGGGTTCCTTCCTCTCTCAATTCCACCTCTGCCCAACTGTATTTCATATTCTCAATCAATTATCAATACAATTATATAATCAATACAGTTATTACCACAAGTGACTTGGCGGTACATTCTATTTTTGAAATATTGTTTGAACTTGAACAATAACTTGAATTCTACTCATTGAGGGTTTCTTGTCATAGGCTCAGTCTATGTGATTTTGACTGAAATTTATACATTTCAAGAAAACATGCCTGCGGATGGTCAGGATACTAATTGGGAATGCAGTAAGTTCAAGTAAAAGCAATTCAGTTTCAAAATAAGGAATTGGTAAACTCAGAATGCCTGCATGATATCAGCTCTGGACCTTGCAATTAAGCCTCATATGCTACTGGGTCTTATAATTATAATATGGCACACGATGCTGTATTGTTGTCATTAAGTCACCTCCTCCGAGTAGTACAGATCTGTGTCTTGCTTGCCAGTGTGTAATACACATGAAACTAATAAAACTGTATTTAAATACACATTTCATGGGGCACCTGGATGGCTCAGTCGTTGAGCGTCTGCCTTCAGCTCAGGTCATGATCTCGGGGTCCTGGGATCAAGCCCTGCATCGGGCTCCCTGCTCCGCAGGGAGACTACTTCTCTCTCTCCCACTCCCCCTGCTGGTGTTCCCTCTCTTGCTGGCTCTCTCTGTCAAATAAATATATAAATACATACATAAATACACATTTCATGATTCACCATTATTCCTGATTAGGAGGTCCTTCCTGTGCTTCGAGAAAAATGGGAGCCCTCCCAGTCTGGCTGCAAAGGACCTGAACTCTGGTTATTTTTTTTTATTTAGTCCAATAAACTCTGCATAGATTTTCTAGGTGAAAAATAACACCATTGCTTTTCGTTGATGAAAAACAATGACAGTACCTCGTGGACGCACTTACATGTGAGGAAGCCCAGCCATTATCCCGGGAGCACAGACAACTTGTGGCTGTCGTCCATCTGTTCCTTCAGTCTGAGCAGAATGTGGCTGGCACCCGAGGGGGGTTCCATGGGGAGACAGAGGCGCTTGGGGGGGGGGGGGGCCCAGCAGGGGTCGGCGACTGTGGCCTTGGGGAGAGGACAGGGAAACTGGGCCGACTTGACCCTTAACTTCCTGGGGTGTGTGCTTCCCTGAGGAGGAGTGGGGTTTTGGGGGAAGGCGGAGGGGTCCAGGGGAAGCCATGGGAACCCAGGGCGAGGTCAGGCTGGGCTGCGGCAGCTATGAACGAGGCCCAGGCACAGGGACAGCTTTGATTTTCCATTCCTGAAAGAATGGTCACTGTCAGATGTATGCAGCTGCCCTTTGAGCTGGGTCCTGATGGCGGTGGGACAGCAGGCCTCTCGTTTCTCACATTTATGATGAACGGGCCAGCGCGTGTACATGTGTGTTTCATGTTGATAGAATCATGGAATCATCGTACAATCTTACTTCATCACGTCAAATGGGAAACACTCCAGTCCCTAGAGTGAAGGGGATGGTGTGGACCACGAGGCCTTCCTTTCAAGGGCATGGTGCTAATGCTGATTTGGTCAGAGAACCATTTATGCCTAAATTCAGTGCTCAGTCTAAACATAATTTGGTAAATCCAATCGTGCTGGCATCTAGCGAGCCAGGATTGTCTCTTTCAGCTAATAATACAGTTTACAGATACACATGTATTGGAAACAATGATGCTTCAGCCATACAAGGGGAAAATAAACAGAATCTCTTGAATGCTTATAAATAATTTAGGAAAAAAAAAACAGAGAATTCAATTTACAACCTTATATGACATTAATAATAATTAAAAAAAAATCAGGATAGCTCATTGGATAGCCAGTAATGTATATTTTAAAATTAAAACATTTATACCTGTATTCTTTAGCACTCAGATAATCAGAGCAACATTTTGAAAAAGCTACCTCATGTTCAAGAACCCTCTTCCCCTTTGCACAGACGTCTCTTTCTTCTCGGTGAGGAAGTTACTGTCCGTCTGTCATCGTCACCCAGGACGGGGTCGTCAGCAAGCCCCCGAAGGGCCAGATGGTGCTTGCAAAGCCCCTTTTGGATGGCAGCGGATGCACAATGGGCTTTGGGGAACACAGGGATCCTTTATCGACACCTGGAAAGAAAGTACTCTCTCAAGTGAATTTCTCACGTATGCAGCGCTTGTATCTTAAATCACTTTCTTTGTACACTTGCATTCTATTTAACAGAATTTTATTCATGTATGTGACTTCTTTAGCCATATATACTGAGCATAGTTTTATATTTTCCTTGTCATGTCAGGAAACTATCCCAAAATCAATTACAAGTGACCCTGTCTGGATTCCAGATACAGAGAGAAGCTGTTCAACTCATATTGATTCTTTTTCTTTCTCTCTCTCTCTCTCTTTTTTAATTTCTACACTACCATTTTATTTTTCCTGTCCACTTGGTCACTCTTAACTCTCAGTTAAGTGATTTCTGTGGCTTCATTGTTCCTTTCCCAAACAATATTTCTGGTATCTCTTTTCCTTTGCTGGCTCCGGTCTTCTTTCACTGTAGAAGAGCTACTTGGGTTTGTTTGGACTGTGCACAAAAACAGTACATGGCACAGCTGCTTGGGAAAACAGCCTGGTGGTCCATCCTAAGCTAACCACACAGCTACCATCTGACCCAGCAACGTCACCCAGGTCTGTACCCAAGAGAAATGACAACGTGCCTGCACACAGAATCGGGTCCGCGGGTGGCCATAGCAGCATTGCTCAGGACAGCCCAGTGTGGGAACAACCCAGATGCCGACCTGCGTCTGGCTGGATAATGGGATGACGGTCCGCCCCGCACAGGGACAGAATCCACCTGTAAATAGGGACGCTGTGCGGACACGTGCCAGAGCACAGGGGAGCCTGGAAATCACGATGCTTGGTGGAAGAAGCCGGCCACAAAGACCGCATCTTCTGTGACCGCGTTTCCAGAATGTCCAGTGTGGGTGGACCCGCCGGGCCAGGAGCAGGTCGGCGCTGCACAGGGCGGAGACGGGATGGCCAAAGCGCTCCTTCCTGAGGCCACAGAAATGTTCTAAACTGAGTTATGGTGATGCCTGTCTGGCTCCACGAGTCCACCAAGAGCCACTGCGCTGTCTACCGTAAAGGAGGAAAGCATGTGGGGTGTGACTTACATCTCAGTAAAGCAGTCATCCCAACAAGCGCTCAGAGCGCAGGCCGGCGCCAGAGCTGTAGCTGCTCGCTGAGTGGCCCCGTGGCTTTCCCACTTACCTTCCCACTGTCTTTGGCTCCTGCATATTTCCCGGAGAGTAAGTTCTGCCACGTTTTGAAGGTTAATTATTTTTATGCAAAAGAGCCTCCAGTGTTTGGGGACACATATTTTAGTCCGGCAAATGGAAAATCTTGGCATCAACACCTGAAGGTGTGTTCAAGTTACACGTTCAGGAGGAGTGCTGTGTAAGGCCAGACAGGGGCAGCTTTGTGGGGGCCCAGAAGCCCTGTGGGGACAGGGAGCCTCAGGAAGAGGAGAGCAGAGAGGGGAGGACAGCTGGTCAAGCAGCGACCCCCCCACCAGCTCTGCCTCTTGCTGGGGTCTGGCGTTCGCACTGATCCCCCAACAGCACATCGCGACCCCCCCTTCCAGACAGGAGATGGTGCCCCCCCGGGGCAGACTGTCCCCCGCTGGCTCCCTTCTTGCCTCTGTCCTTCTGAGGTCCACAGGCAAAAGGAGCACAAGGCCGGCAGGAGGGCTTGGAGACCGGAAGAGAAGTCTGAAGTCGTCTGCGGGCTCAGAATATGTCCAAACTTGAGTTTCAATGATGCACAAACACATTTATGCATTTACGCATTTCGTGCATTTAATAATACACAACTGCTCGTTCCCGTGTGGTGCGCTGAACGAGGAATTTAATTCCATGATGAAGGGAAGCAATCCCCCAGCTCAGGAGCCCAATCGCAGGGGAAGGTGGACACCCTGCTCACTGGCGGCCGGGGCCGTGCACACGGGGCGGGGGTGCAGTTATGTAACCTTGTATCACTCCGGCCTCAGCTTAAAATAGAAGGAATTCCCATAGAGCCTCAGCCTAGCATTCCGTGAGAGCGGACAAGGCCGGACACGTAGAAGGTCAGAGAGAGAAAAGCTCAAGATCATGCACTTTTCCTTCTGGCCGTGGGAGGAAGCAGATTCCCGAACTATGTGAACAGCAGGTGGAATCGGCCAGCATGGCGTGATCGCTGTGTGCCCGTTCCCCGAGAAGAAGGGAGCAGACGAGGAGGAGGGGGGAGGAGGAGGAGGAGGAGGGCGAAGGCGAGCACCGCACCACACCGCACCACAGGGCACCGCACGGCGAGACAGGATGCGCGCCCCGAAGACGCAGGGAGCGGCCGCCTCGGGATCCGGGTGTGACGCTGGGACGCGCCGTCGCGATTCCCCCCTCCCGCGGCCCGTTCCTCAGCCCGCTAGAGTGAGGAAATGGGAAGAAGCATCTTTCGACCACAAACAGATGTGCTTGATAAAGAAAATGTCAGCAAAAACACGAAAGCAGCCCGTCACAGCAGCTTTCCGACAGATAGAGGGAAAAGGTAAAAAATGTTCTATCATGTCCGACAAGGTGTTCTTTTTGAGATTTAAAGATCACTGTGCAACTTTAAACGTGTGTCACTCGGGCCCGGCTGCAGCTATCTGGGCTCAGAAGAACTTTATCAGCGCGGCGGAGGGGAGCAGCCGCCGCTCCCCTTTATCTCGGCTCGGTTCCCTTCAAAGCCAACAAATAAATTACAGTGTACATTTGATACAAATTGATTTCTTAACTCCAATAACAATGTTGCCCTCCCGGTCGGGCCATGTGTCACTCATTCGCGAGGCTGAGTGAAAGCCTCAATCTGTCTGCGCGACAGAACTAGGGCGACGGGGCTCGCCGGGGAACGCTAATCGCCGCGGCCGCCGGCCTTTGTGCGCCCCGCGCGATAAGGGGGGTCCGGCCGCCCCGGCACGCGGCGCCCGGCCCGGCCGCTCTGTGCCGCCGGCTCTCGGGGCCCGCGCCGGCCGTCCGATTGCGCGCGGGGAAATAGGATGGGGCCGCGGGCGGCCGGGGCGAGGGCCGGGAGCGGAGGGGGAAGGCCCCATTGAATGTCGGGGCTGATCTTATCAGCCGCGGAGAAATGAGATCTTGGCGGGGCTGCGCGGCTCCTCACAGCCCAGCAGGTTAATGAGGTTGGGAGGTAGGCCACCAGCTAATTGGATTTGCCCGCGCTTGATAAACAGCGGCGGCTGCAGGAGCGGAGACCCGGGTGGCTTCTCCTTTGTTTACCTCCAGGCCGGCAGGGGAAGAAACCAGGCCGCCCTTTTGAAGCGGGGGAGTTCGCAGCAATGCCCGCAGGACGGATGTCACCCTCTGCGGCTCAAGTGGCTCCCGAGGGTCACTGGACGGTGTTTAGCTCCACTGACCCCCAGCCACGGGCGCACAGCCCGTTGCGGGGCGGAGGGTGGTGGTTCAGGCCCCGGAGGCCGCTGGAAGGGAGGCTGGAGGGGGACGGGGGCTGCATGCAGAGCCTGGCCGGGGCTCCCCGAACCGGCCCTCCGAGGGGCGTTGCCCTGGTGGGGGCTGGGCTGTGGTCTTTCTGGCTCTGAAGGGGCAGCGGGGGGCATGCTGCGGCGCAGAGCAGCAAACCATGGGCGATAGGCCGGAGCCGTACGCGGTCCGGCCCTGTCCCTAGGGCCTCCCTCCGCTGGAGAGCCGCCGAGACATGGCAGAAGCCCGCCCCTGCCCAGGACCCCCACGTCAGGACCGCAACTGCCTTGCTAATGTTGATGGTGATTAACCCTGACCTTGGTCCGGAAGACAGGGAGGCCGCAGCACACTGACGGGACACCCGGGTACTGACCGATGATTCCACCCAAGATGCGGCATTTTGGTTGAGGTGAACATACTGGAATCAATTGCACGGTGGGTTTCAGTGATGTGCGGATTTTTTTTTTTTTTTTTTACTTTATATTACCTTATATGACATGGTCTCTTTACATTTCTTTACAAAACATCCTGACCATCGAAAACCACTAATCTAGGACAACTTCACCCATTCATTGTCAGGCTCTGGTACTACCCTGTCCCCAGGAGAGAAACAGTATATTAACAAATGCGGGCTGACAAGTGTATAATTTTTCCATAATCTTTTGCTGGGTACCTTGAAAATGCCCCACATTATAGATTTTCGACTCAGCCAATTAATACAAAAATAAGGTTACATAAGGTGTTCCTAGTGGGTACATCAGAGAATGTTTCTGTTATAAATAAAATTATGTTCAGTGTCTCTCTTTTCCTGCTCAGCAACATTTATTGAAGGACAATCACAATCACCCCTGGATTTTTTTTTTTTTTTTTTTGAGAAGAAAAAACAAGACTTGTCATCAAAGGGCTCACTATCTTAATTGGTTTCCGCGTGTAACGTTGAGAAATCTAGGGGAGCAGCACCCCGCCTTTACTCCTCACGGATGATTCAAATTCAGCTGAGAAATGCAAGAACCAGGTAGGTTCAAATATCTGCTGTTTCCAATAAGGCTAGCTAGGAGGCTGCTGCGGGGACCCAAGGCTTCGTGTGCCCATCCCATTCAGTGTGGCCTGTGTGCATGGGGCCTACTCAGGACGGCAGATGGCAGAGGAGTGTGGGCTGTCACCTGGCCCCAGGGGAAGCAGCAGGACGCTGGAGAGCTGGGAGCCTCGTGGGGTGCAGCGGTGCCCAGAATACGTCACCAGTGAGCAGGGATTGTGACTGCAGTTTCTTCCGCATAGGGGGCTCTCTGATGGGAGGGGAAAGAACTGAGAACCTGGGGGAAGGCCCCTCTGGGAGTCAGGGGCTGAGTCTCCCCAAAGCACAGTATCACGGACACTTGCTTTTCAGGGGGGAAGCAATATCCCCAGTGGGTCACGGAGCTCCAGATTCTAAAGCCCTGATTAAGTTTCCCAAAGTTAAATGATTTATAAGGTTTTTTTTTTTTTTTTTTTTGCCTTTTAGGATATTAGCTTTATTAATGTATTTATCTAAAAATATTTATGGAGTGCCTACCATATGCCTCTAGTGCATCAATGAACAAACAGACAGAGACCCTGGGGATCGAGAGCTTCCATCATGGTCGAGGATGACAAGTGACATCAACTATAAACTTGATTAAATGTACATAAGTCAGGGGCACCTGGGTGGCTCAGTGGGTTAAACCTCTGCCTTCGGCTCAGGTCATGATCTCAGGGTCCTGGGATCGAGCCCCGCATCGGGCTCTCTGCTCAGCGGGGAACCTGCTTCCCCCTCTCTCTCCGCCTGCCTCTCTGCCTACTTGTGATCTCTGTCAAATAAATAAGTAAAATCTTAAAAAAAAAAAAAAAAGTGCATAAGTCAGTGTGTTTGCAGGCTTGGAGTGTCACTGTTCCTTAAGTAACAGGAGCAGGGTCAGGAAACAGGAAAGCCGCGGATGGATGTGGCCGTGTCATTTGGTGTGGTCAGGGCTGGCCTTACAAGAAGGTGCGGCAAGGAGCCATGGAGGCCTCTGGCGTGCGGAGGTCCGGCCGGGTGCTGAGCAGGGCAATCTGCGGCGGAGGCCAGTTTAGCAGAACCATGGGCCATGTAGTCCCCGTGAAAGGTTTACGGGCTTGTTCGCTATTTCTGGACATTCGTGTAGAGGTTGGAATATAGGAGACAAGCTAAGTAGGTTTATCTGGAGAATGTCAGCCTCTGAGTGGTGTTGGATGCCCCGGAGCTAGTAAGATCACTAAGGAGCCTAACGGAGATGGAGAAGAGGGGGTTCGACCCTGCGAGTCCCAGGGGAGCCGACAAGCGGCGCCTGGAGGAGGTGGAGTGAGAAGTGCCCGTTCTGGGATTGAACTCCTGGGGGGCAGAGGGGAACGTCCCTCCCGGCAAAGGCACTCGCTGGCCAGGGAAAAGGTCCGTGTAGAACTGGCTGATGGGCCTGGGAACATGGGGGTGTCAGGACCCTGAGGAGGGCAGGCAGGTGGCGAAGGCCAGTCTGGAGCAGACTGCAGGACGCCGGAGAGCCGGTGCGTCCGGAGAGCCTGCTGCAAGGAAAGCGAAGACCTGCGGCCTGCAGGGGGCAAGCAGGGCCAGCGGCCCGGGAAGGGGTCTGGCTGGTTTCTTTGCTTTTCTGCGGAAGAAGTAGTGGGAAGAGCCTAAGGCGGGGCTGAGCAGACGGAGTGCCCTGGGAGCCACGTGGTGAGTGGAGGGGACCCAGCGGGCAGCTGAGCAGTTCCCTGCTTCCTGCTTCCCTCAGTGTGTGTGTGTGTGTGTGTGTGTGTGTGCGCGCGTGTGCACCTGTCGCGGCAGGGAGCGGGGCTGGGGGCACACGGGGCAAGCAGGCATCCCTGCGGCCCTTTGTTCCTTAAGTAAGAACCATCGGTGTGTGGCTCGGGTCCCCGAAGCAGATGTCAAGGCAGATGCAGGCAGTCGAAGAGCCCGGGGGTCCCAGCCTCTTTGCACCCAGCAGCCCACTAAGCAGGTGCCAGGATGCCTGTGAGGTGTGACGGGGAGGAAGAAGGGCTCAGGGCCCCTTTTAATTTTGCGCTCCCACCCATGTCAGGCTTATAAATGATGCTCACAAGGCGGTAATAGGCATTTTAGAGTCATTGTCCGTTGGATATGCAGGTGTGGGAACCTGAGTTCCTCTGGTGTTAGTTTACATACATTTTCCAGAGGAAAGCAGAGGGCTGGTGTTTACACTGTATCCTACGTCAGCCACACTCAGAAATCTTGCCGGGGTCCTCCTCTCCGCAAAGGCGGTGTCTCCAAGAGCACAGACGCCGGTGCTGCTGCAAGCCCGGCTGCTCTAGCTGCAGGCTTGGGGCGGCTCAGCCCCTCACCTCCGCTCCCTGGCTGCATCCCTCAAGGGCTGAAAATCTCTGTTCTAGGCCACCCCACTTTGGACTGAACAGCGGCATATCTGTTAACACTTCCTGAGCACCAGGCCTGTTATCTCTCGGAATTTTTGCCCCATGGGAGCCATGAAGCCCCGAGTCAAGGGAACACAGTACTCTTTCACGACGTGGTCAGAGCGGGGCATCTGCACACTGTGCACTGTGCCCATGACCTGTTGGGGGCCTTGCCTTCCCTGACTACAACACGGAGGCATCACAGCACCCGCTACCCAGGGGTCCCAAGACCGCATTTCCCAAAGGAGGGGAGCTGCAGGATATGCAGCCTTTGGGGGAGCCCCAGACTCAGAAGGGCAGCCCAGGGGCCAACTTGGCCCTGGGGAGGGACAGGCTTTAGGAAGGCAGAGAACAGGCTTGTGCTGCCTCTGGACAGTGGGGTGAGGGAGCGGTAGTGGACTGTGCTGGGCTTGGAGAGGCAAACAGTCCCGATCTTGGAGATCTTGATAGACGGATGGGGAGAAGGCAGACCCAAGAATCTATCCAAGAAGCCAGGATGCCACATGCACATGGTGAAATGTTGGGGGCCTTGCCTCACCTCTGCTACCTGGTCCACGCCTGAACCTGGGGAGAACCCTCTGTGACCCGGAGCACAGAAAGGTTCATGATAGCACAAATAGATCTCACCCAGACCACGAGTTTCCCTGTGGGGGAGGAGCGGGACCTGTGTCTTTCCACCATTTTCCCGATGGTGTTTCCATAACAGCACCGCGAACCCGGTGGCTGGAAAGAACTATGTTCTGTCCCAGTTCCAGAGGCGGGAAGCCTGAGACTAGGGTGTGCGCAGGGCTGGCTCCCCACCAGCTGTGATGGGACTCTGTTCAAACCTTACCTCTAGACTCTGGCGGCTTTCGCCAGCCTGGTTGTCCCTGGCTCATGCCTACATCATCCCCTTTCTGCCTTCAGGGCAAATGGTGTTACCCATGCTTGTGACTTATCTTTTCTTCCAAGGACACCAGTCATGGTGGATTAAGGACCCACTCGACGCTAGCCTGACCTCCTCTTAGCGAATCACTCCTATGTCGGCCCAATATCATCTGAGGCACCGGGACTTAGGAGTGCAAAGGAGGGACTTTGGGGGACATCATTCACCCCACAACGGCAAAAGCTGCACTTCTCTCAGATAACCCGTGGGTCTGATCACGCACCACGTTCCATACGTCCTGCAAGTCATCCCCACAGCATCGACGTTGCTACAAGTAACCGACACACTTTAACTCAGTTGGTCATGGTACACCTATGAGGGAGGGATGAGTTGCCTTCTCCAGACAAGGAAAATGAAGGGAACAAAGGGGAGGCTCAGGAGGTCAAGTGAGTTACCCAAGGTCACACCGTGAGGAGGGATGGGGCAGGAACTCACGACCAGTAGCGCTGGCCGGCCACCTGCTGCGGGGCTTTCTCCAACAGGAGGAGACAGACGGGCTCCTAAGGACCTGCGTAGTCCTGTTTTCAGGAGACCTTTCTCCAGCTGGCTGTGCTGTTTTCATGAACCCAGGAAGGATTTAATACCATCGCATTGTGCCGACGCTACTGGGTTTTTCCATATTTACACTAATGAAAGCAAATCTTGGTGGAAGGTTGGTGTGAGTGCCTCTGTGTGTGTGTGTGTGTGTGTGTGTGTGTCTGTGTGTCTGTGTTTAAGGGCTTTTGTCTAATTACCTACTAGAGACGTTTTGTCCCCAAAGCAATCACAGGCCGAATGTTCCGCTTATTCCAGTGTCTGCTGCAGAAATGGGAAATATTAAATCAAGCCTTGCTCTCTGGGAAAAAAAAAAAAGACAGTCTACTGAATAAAATACAATATTACAAAAAGTGTTCTGTAACAGAAAGGAGCACGTTCAGTCAGGATAAATAAAGAAAAGAAAACAATTTCAACCCAACTTTCTTCAAATTAAAATGCAGGTTTATTTTTAAAGAAAGAAAAATCACCCCTCGGTGTAAGTGTGTGTCTGGGACACGAACCTCTGGGACAAAATTGGCTCTGCCTTCAAATATTTTATGTATAATGATTTCTTCCTTTAACGTTTTGAGAGTTTTATTATCTTTGGATACATATCAACACATTGTAGATGCAGAAGGGAGCAGCCTGCGGATACCAGAGAGAATTTTCAATAACATAATTAGAGTGTCATAGCAAATCAGCTGGTCCTTCCTCTTGAATTACATTCGGTGAGTGGAGAGACTTTCTAAGAATTTAGTGAAATCTCTCTTGGTCTGCTGGGTCTGCCATGTCAAAATACTACAGACCGGGGGGCTCAATCAACAGAAATTCGTTTTCTCACAGCTTTGGAGACTGAAAATCCAAGAGCCCAGCAGATTCCTGGGGAGAGCACTGTGCCTGGCTTGGAGACACTGTCTTCTCCCCGTGTCTGCACACGGAGAGCAGAGGTAGCACCCAGAGCTCCCTGCTGTCTGTTCCTGATAGCACACGAGCTTCGTCAGGCCCAGATCCCACCTGTGAGATCCATTAACCTGAGTTACATCCTTAATGCAAATGCAGTCACATTAGGCTTAGGGCTTGGACTCGGGACTTTTGTAGGGACATCTGTCAGCCCCGTAGCCCACATGGGATTGTCAGAGGGTGTGTTAGCCTGTGCCTGAAGCCTGGGACTGTGTCCACATAAGGTGTTGCTTCTGGAAAAACTGTAGGGAAAGCATAATCTATACACATCATTACACCCCGGGATCCAAACATTTTGAGCACAGCAGGAGAAGGCCAGGGGATTTCTGGAAGCTTGCATGTGGGTTATTATAATTAAAAACTCTCAACTTGCAGGTCGGACATTTTAAGAGATTTATCACCACTCTCTGGCACCAGTCAGTTGATCAAATTCATGGAAGATCCCACTGTTTTGGAATCTGCAGTGATTGCTGCCCGAGCCTTGCCTGACATCACAACCTTCACTCACCGAGGTTTTAGTTTTCATTGAATAATCTCTTAGCTGTTACTGGTCACTGTAACAGATCATAGTTACACTGTTCGTCCGTATACCGTGTGCCACTTTTTAAACTAAACGTGTCACGGCCATATTGGACCCGCTCTTCTGGGGTTGGCATCTGTCATGGAATTTCTTAGACCTAAGAATTTACTACTCATGATACCATATCACACTGTCAAATCACTTTACCGTTTACAAGGGCTTTCATGTATGTCTTCCAGGGTAGTCCCAACACCACCATGAGGAAGGGTCCCCACTGCCGTTTTACCAGCGGGATGACCAAGTGACAGGGAGAGCAAGGGACTCGAAGGGGACCACTCCACAGGGAAAGGGCAGAGCTGCAGCATGGGCTTCCAGAGTCTGATTAAAGAATGAACTGACTTCTGGAATAAAATACAGAATTGCATTGCCAGGAGGCATTTGGAATACATTTCTAGAACTTTGTGTTTTAATATACACACAATGATACCCTTTGAAGGATAGACATAAAAAACGTATTTTTTTCTCTCTAAAGTATTAATTGTAACTAATGGTGTCCTATGCATGAAGCTGGCTTGCCACGTTGTGAAGAAGACACACCCCACAGAAGATATTTCTCAAAGACGGATTTGTGATCCTCTAACCTTGGGCGTAAGAATGAAGCCATGTAGGTCATCAATCAGCACACTAGGGTTTGCCCTGCATGGGAGAGTGTTTCTTTTCCCTCCTTGAGAAAGAGATATACATGCTACAGAGGTATTCTGGGTTAAGTAATTAACATAATTGTCTTTAAAATGTGTAAAGGATCAGAGTCAAGCCAGATCATATTCTGGTTCCTGATACGTGAATCTCTTATCTCTGGAGTAGAATAAGATAACTGGACTGATGGCCGAATGGCTTCCTACTCTCAGTGCTGTGAGCTCTCTAGCTCAGTGGGATGGGCAGGGGACGGGGCAGCTCCCTAAGAACCAAGTGCACCCCTGTCCTGATTCGCAGGGCCTGTCTGAGAGCCACCTCTATGTCTCCTGGCATGCCCTGTCCCTAAATGCAGAGCAGCTGAGAACCGGGCTCCCCATCCAGTCCTGGACCAAGCATGGCCAGCTGCATCCCCTTCCTCAGGACTGCCGGCCCCCAAGGTGGGAGGTCACCCAGATTTCAACTTCTCTGCACATTTCCCTCACCTGTAACAGCGCACTCCATCGGGGAGCCATCCTGACCACGGAGGCCTTGGACTCTGTGGGGACTCAGCATGGCTTATCCAGCCACTTGTCCTTTGGGCAGGAAGTTGGTGGAAGACATGCAATGCCATCTTCCCATATGTGACAAGGGCTGGAAAGTAGAAAACCATAACCAACTTCACAAAGATCAACCTATTCTCAAGCAAGTGACTGAAACTCATGGAAAGACAGCTTCAGACATAACGCCCATGGGAGGGCTTCCAGAAAGAATTCTCTAGTGAGGTGCATTCCTGCCATGGGGCAACCTCCCTTTGGCTCTGGCTAATCGACACCACTATAAGGTCATTCAGTAGATACTTCATGAGCACCTACTATGTGCTGGACCCCTGCGAGCTCTGGTCTCCACCTTCCCAGTCAGCAGGCGTGTAGGTGGACACTATAGGAACCAGAATCCAGTAACCTATTTCAGCTGGAAGGATTTAATTTCAGTGTCTGCTCTTCCCAGTCATCAGGACGAGCCTCATCATAGGCAACTTGGCTTCATGCCACTCACAGTGCACTGAAGACCTCGACAAGAGGCACTGGAACCCCTGAGCCAGGCAACCAGGTGGCTTCGCTGGCACGGGAGGGAGCAGAAGGTCGTGACCTGGGAAGTGAGGAGAGGCCTCAGAAGGAGAGCCGGGGCCAATGGGGAGTCTGCCCAGGGAGCCAGCATGGCACGAAGGCAGTGGGAATTTGGGGGGCTCTGGAAGCAAACGGAGATACTTTTCTCCAAAGCGAATCGCCTCCTATACCAACAGGACTCCTGTGCGCCTTCATGTAATTGTGAGACAACAGAAAAGAAATACTTGGTGTCTGGCTAAGTTCTTGGAACTTAACCTGAAACCCCTGAAACTCCCCCAGTGATGAGAGCACTCGGAGCATCTTGTGTTCGAGGGAGGGGACTCTGGGTGGGCTCCTGCATGGCCCCGGGATGGGGCTGCTGGCCGGAAAGACCAAGCCATGATTGGAAGCGTGGACGGCTGAGCAACAGCCCATCCTCTGTAGAGAAGACGGGGCTGGGCATGGAGTTGGTGACGACCACGCCTCCGTGGGGAAGCCTCTGTCAGGTCCCAGTAGTCCAGGGTTCGGGGGCTTCTGTGGGAAAACGCACCCACACGGAGACAGTCACGCCCCCCAGTTCCACAGGACAGAAGCTCCTGGGCTCGGGCCGTCCCCGAGCTCGCCCTGTGCGTCTCGTCACCGGCTGCTCCTCTGCGCCCTTATCCCGTCCTTTACAAGCCCGGTGAGTGTCGGTGACGGCCCCTCGGAGTTCGGTGGGCCAATCCTGCGGGCTCACCAAACCTGAGAAGGGGGCCCGGGAACCCCCGGGTTGCAGCCCAGGCGCACGTAGCTGGGGGAGCTGCTGTTTGTGTCTGAGGGGGGCGTCTCCTGGGACGGAGCCCCGACCTGTGGGGTCTGGCCCCAGCTCCAGGTCCGCAGCGCCGGAAATGAGGTGATGGTGGGACCCCCGGCCGGGCCGGGGCAAGCGCTCGGGGTGGGAGAACCCGCGGGGCGGTGTCCAGTGCGTGGGATGTGCGCGTGCGGGGGAGGACGGGGCCACACGGATGCAGGGCTGGCTGTGTCTGTGCAATGATGTGTAAAGTGTGTTACATTAACCCTCCACGAGGGCAACGAGAACAGTTCTTTTTCTTTTTTTTTTTTAATTTTTAATTGTTTATAAACATATATTTTTATCCCCAGGGGTACAGGTCTGTGAATCACCAGGTTTACACACTTCACAGCACGAGAACATTTCTAAATGTTTTTTAATACCAACATAACAACCCCCAGGTTTTTGTCCACGTTGGTGAGGATCTGAGAAGCAGCAGAATATGCTTCCTTCTTTCCCTGGCCGACATATCGGCCCTTACTGTGGCGCTCAGAGGATGTTGGTTAGGGAAAACACCTCAGCGCCTACACAATATAAATATCACCTGCTTTTCACCATTGTTTTCTCAGAACATGACAGCCTGTGGTACTCTTTGGAAAGCATTATATAATTTTGTCAAAAAGTTTTCTCTTCTAATGCAAAGGCATACATGCACCTGATATTTATGGCAGCATTTTTTTAATAATAGCCTAATTATGGAAGCAGCCGTGTTTCCATTTATAGATGAACAGATAAAGAAGATGTGGCATATGTTTGTCTTTACACACACACACACAAACACACACAGGCACATACACAACTAGGACTCAGTCATAAGAAAGACTGCAAGGTTGCCATTCGAAGTGACATTGCTGGAACCAGAGAGTATAATACTAAGCAAGATGAGTCCCTCAGAGAAAGACAGATACTATAGTTTTTACTCACATGTGGAATTTGAGAAACACAATGAATGAGCAGTTGGAAAACAAGAGAGAGAAAGGCAAACCAAGAAGCAGACTCATTACTGCAGAGAACATACTGACGGTCGCCACAGGGGCGGTGTGGGGTGGGCGGACGGGAGAAACAGGTGACGGGCATTAGGAGCGCACTTGTCACGATGAGCCCTGGATGATGTACACAAGCGTTGAAACACTGCATGTGTACCTGAAAGCAATGTAACACTGGATGCTAACTACACTAGAATTAAAATAAAAACTTTAAAAAATATATAATGATGGATAATAATGAAAAAAAAAAAGAAAAAGAAAAGTTTTCCCAATATTCTGAGGAAAAAAAAATATCAGGTTCTTGCTGGCAGATTGGCCCCATTTGTTTGGGGAAAACAAACGATGCATTTTCTCATCCCACAATGGGGGTGGTTTGCAGCTACCTTAGCAGACGCTCCATGGCCAAGATAAACAAAGCAGGTGCTCACAAGAAATAAAATTAATTATCTCTATTTGCTACATATACAATATTTTACACATTAAGTGCACCATTAATATATACAAACACTCAATGTTGTACAGTGTTTTATTAAATTCACTTATCTTGCCCTTTCTCTTTCTTATTACACTACAGAGTAAAAAGCACTACTAACATATCTTCTGCCAGATAATTGCATTTTGTTTCTTTTGTTTCTTTCCCCTCTCAGAAATATAGTCTATTCACAGAATATCCAAAAAAGATAATTCATATTCAGATTCCGCTAAATTAATCAAGTGCTTACCATGTACCAGACACGGCATCAGGAACTTCTCAATACATCACCTCATTAATGAGGAAACTATCCTCAGCCCCAGGTTTGCACCAGGGCACCGAGAGATGAGGTGGCTTCCCTTGAGCGACACCATGGGTAGGGACTGGGGATCCGTGTTCCAAAGCGATTCCATCTCCTCACGAGGACGAGGCCCTCCATCCCGTGCGTCTCCTTCGTAAACCGGACAAGGGACTTGTAAGCCGGAATAACTGGAGGGAAAACGTGACTCCGCACAACTCAACAACAACCACCGACCAACGAACAGCCCCGTTGGAAAATAGATGAAGGATTTAAGTTGACGTTTCTCCACAGAAGATATACCCGTGGCCACAAAGTCCATGAAAAGATGTTCAGTGCCAGCGATCACTAGGGGATGGAAATGGAGACGTTAATGCGGCGCCCCTTGTACTCATTCGGGTGGTGGCTGTTATCAAAAGGACAAAATGACAAGTGCTGGTGAGGATGTGCAGAAATTGGAACCCCCGTGCGTTGCTCATGGAAATGCAAAGCTTTGCAAAGCTTTGTGGTGAAAATTACGGCAGCTCCTCAAAAAATTAAACATAGAATTACTGCACAATTCTGTAATTTCACTTCTGCCTATATAACCCCCTAAGTTAAGGACAAAGACAGACGTTTGTGCCCCCCTGTTCACAGCAGCACTTTCCATAATAGCCAGCAGTTGGAAGCCACGGTTGAGTGTTATTCAGCCTTGGGAAGGAAGGAGGTCCTGATACATGTTCCTGCAGGCCTGGACCTGAGGCGCGTGGGCTGCTTGGAATAAGCCAGTCACAGAAGGGCAAACACTATGCGGTTCCACTTAAATGAGGTCCCTAGAGATTTCAAGTTCATAGAAACAGAAAGTCACATTTGGGTGCCAGGCGCTGGGGAGGGTGGACAGGAGACGGAATTTAGTGAGTGAGCCACGGTTGCTCGGCAGTGTGCGTGTGCTGAACGCCACTAAACTGTACACTTAAAAAGGGCTAACATGGCACATTGTACATTATGCATACTTGACTACAAATAAAATTATTGTGGATGTAAAAACTCTTCCTGCCAAAGTTTAGAGAAAAAAAGTCGATTAGAAAGAGCACAACGTCATATAAAGTGATGCGAAACATCTTTCAGGTTTGCAGATGTCCTGAAATCCAGTGTGGGGACATAAAACTGTGAATTATTTAGTTGTCTTTTGAAATGACAGCTTAAATGGTGTACGTAAATATCAATGACGCGATGTATAGAGATTTTTGTGGCAGTGACTGCTAATTCATCCCCAGGGAGGGCATCAGCGCCATATCCACGGCTATAACCACGTAATGGGCGGCTCTCCAGGGGCCCCTTCCCTGTCTTCTCTTTCTGCTGGAGGCACCGAGACACCCGAGGTCCTGGGGATGCTCTCCGTCCGCGTCCCAGCAGCTGGTTAATTCCTCCCCGCGCACAGTCAGCGGGCAGGTGCGAGCGCCCCCACGGAGGCCAGCATGGCACAGACGATCCTCCTCCGCTCCGGGCTAGAATTACGGGGCACTGACACCGTGAATATGGCTGGCAAGGATCGTCCATTCGACGCTGGTCTAACATCCTGACATCTATACCTGCAGGCTCTCCTGACTGGCACAGGACACAGTGGCCATGTGGCACTTGGAGCAGGATGGCCAACGAGGCAGCTCGGTTTGGCCCCAGCCGTTCTCCTCCACTTCCTTCACTCCGGGGGCATCAGAGCCGACGAGAACAGACAGAGCGCTGCTGGAGTACATTGTGTGCAGACGGACAGACTCACGCGACATGAAGTGGAAGTGATTTCCTTAAGGAAAATTTTAACTAAAATGCCCACATCCATAACTTCCATCGTAGTTCTCTTCTCAAGCTCCTCTTTGGTGCGGTGTCAACGGAAAGCAGGGGAAGAACCACAGAAAGAGTCATGACCTTGGCTCAGGTTCCCGTGACAGCACGGCTCAGGGGCCTGGTAATGGGAAGCCGCGGGCGATGGGTGCTGACGACCCGCCGGCAGCCGGGCCCGAGCCGAAGGGACACAGGGAAGGTGCAAAGCAACGTGAAGGCGCAGAAGGTGACACAGGGTGGGGCTGCTCCAGACCCCTAGTCCGGTCGCCCTCCAGATTGAGGGCATCCGGGAGCGGGAGCAGAACGCGTGCCCCTGTCTCTCACTCAGGTGGTTCCTTCTCAGTGAGAAGTCAGCATTGCGAACCATCCGTTCACTGTTCCAGCAGGAAGGGGCCCGGACGCAGGAGCCGGAGGAGACGGATCTGCCCTCTCTTCTCATTTCATCCACGTCCACACACAAAAAAAACAGCTTAAGACCCAATAAAGATAGTTTTTTGGTCACCATCTAACTGATATTCCCGGGAAAAGTTTATTTTCAAGATTATAAGATTATTATCCACTTAAGCTTATGGTATATATTCAGGCTGAAATTTTCAGGTAAGTTTACTTTACTTGGATTTGCATTGAGGTGAAATAGAAGACTTTATACATAGGGGCAAATTAGAATTAGTCTAGCGCTCTTTTCAAAATCTGACGTTTTCCTGGGGCGCCTGGGTGGCTCAGTTGGTGAAGCATCTGCCTTCGGCTCAGGTCATGATCTCAGGGTGCTGTGATCGAGCCCCCCATTGGGCTCTCTGCTCAGCGGGAGCCTGCTTCCCCCTCTCCCTCTGCCCCTGCCTGTGTGCTTGCTCTCTCTCTCTCTGTCTCTCTCAAATAAAAGAAATTTGAAAAAAAAATTGACATTCTCTTGACTATATTGTTTCCTCTTTTGGGGCCTGAAGACAGTTGTAAGTATTCTCAGTGATGGGTAAAAATGAAGTAGACTGGGAGCCTTTGGGAGGGAAACACCACCTTCAGCCAGAAACCCCTCTAGGATGTGGGCTGAGACAACAAACCGGAAGGTCTTTTCTGGATGCCTCAGGGGTTCAGGTCTTACAGTGTGGAGATTTCTGGAGTCTGTGCATCCCAAATACTTTAGAAAGCCCTGGATCTGGTCACATAAAAAATCCACAATGGCATCCCCATTAGAATGGCCCAAATCTGGAACACTGACAACATCAAACACCGGTGAGGAAGGGGAGTCCCAGGAACTCGGTGAAGGTATGACGGGGAAGTCCTGCTCCCTCACTGCTGGTGGCGATGCAACATGGTGCGGCCACTTTGGGGGACACTCGGCTGGTTTCTGACAAACAACATGTTTTTTACCATGCGATCCTGCAATATACTACTTGGGATTTACCCAAATGAGTTAAACTTTACGTCCAAACAAAAACCTGCACGTGGCTGCTTACAGCTGCTTTATTCAGAATTGCCAAAACTGGGAAGCCACCAAGATGTCCTTCATTAGGTCAACAGATGAACAAACAGAGTGGTGCACCCAGACAACGCAATATTGTCCAGCGTTAGGAAGGAGTGACCCATCGAACCATGAAGAGACAGGGAAGAATCTTAAAGGCATATTGTTCAGTGAAAGTCGCTGGTCTGACAAAGTCAGGTGCTGCGTGTGTGATTCCAACTCTGTGACATCCTGGAAAAGCCACAAGCATGAGGACAGTAGAAAGATTATTTGCCGGGGTCGATGGGGGAAGGGCTGAATAGGTGGAGACGGGACATGTTTAGGGCAGAGAAACGACTCGGTGTGACGTTCCAACGGGGGACTCATAGCACTTTGTCCAGACCCACATATCACATCAAGAGGGGACCTCACGGAGCCTGTGAACTCCGGGAGATGAGGAATCAGGCAAGCGGCACAGCCCTGCTGGGGGATCCTGATATTTGGGGAGGCTGTGTGGGAGAAATCTGCACTTGCTACTCAGTTTTGCTATGATCCTACAACTACTCTAAAAATCAGAAGATGGGAACAGACACGTTACCAAAAAACGGATAAGAACGACTGGTGGCCACATGAGAAGATGATGAACGTTATCGGTCATTATGAAGACACAGACGAAACCACTAAGAAACACCACTACACATCTCATAGAAAGTCTGGAGAAAGCAGCAGGAAAGTGGACAGTGCCCGGTGCTAGTGAATGCGGAGCCAACTGTAACCTCGGCGTGCTGCGGGAGGGAACGTGCCGTGGTGCGAACCCGCCAGGCAGCTGCTCAGGAGTTAGACACACACTTACTATGAGATGCACTCCTTCCCCTCCTAGGTATTGACCCAAGAGAAGTGAAAAAGCACAAGGACACATACGCACACACAGCGACGCGGATGTCCACGGCAGCATTACTCCCAGTAACCCAGAAGGAGAAACCGCCCGATTGCCCATCCGCAGGCGAACGGCTGAGCAGTCGGCACACTCGGACGGTGCGGGACTTCTCAGGTACGGAGAGGAGCACACAGCCACGCCAGCGACACACACAGACACACACTACACGGTAACTCTCAGCAGCTAGACACCGAGTGAGGGAAACACACACAGGCGGAGACCGAGAGTGTAATTCCTTTCTGGAAAAGGCAAACCTATACAGACAGACGTACGCTCAGCTCAGCGGTGGCCCGGAGTTAGAGGTGGGGAAGCCAGTGCCTGCCTGGGGCGTGAGGGGACATTCAGCGTTCAGTGGTGGTAGTTGTAGGGTTTACAGCTACAAACACTATCAACGGTCAGGGACTATAGGCTCCAAGGGCTGATTTTTACGGTGTGTAAATGACACCTCCACAGATCTGATAAGAAGTAGAAAATTAATTTTTTTGTGATTAGGTTTGATTTTCCATGTCTCTCCTGTAAGACGGACTAACGTTAGAGCTGAGGGGACAGGCAGGAAGGCCTGAACCTGGCGTTCTCCATCTGAAAACAGTCTCGGTGGATTTAAAGGAAGGTCGGGCTGCTCTAGCTGGCGGGAGGGCACAGACTGTCAGTATTCTCATGAGGTTATGGGGAGACCCATTCTGCAGTGTGAACAGGGACCAAGCAGAAGCCAGTGTCTCCAAGGACTGAATGGCCAAGACCCTCTGACTCCTAAAACCAGACACCTCACTGCGGGCTCTGGTTGGCTCTGTGCACACCGGATTCGCTACTCGACTTGCCCACTGAAGTTACTAAAGGTAACTTTCCCCATCAGAGCGCCGTGCAGGCCAGCCTACAGGTGTGTGCAACATGGAAGCCTTTTATGTTGTTTAAGTCAAAAGCCATTCCTTACCACTTGGGTCCCTTGCACAGGCTTCATGTGTGCCTTCAGAAATGCGTTGATTTATTCTTGAAAATCCATTTCCCCTGCATGCACTTGGCGTGCAAGAATGATCCTTATTCAGGGGTAAGTGACTTTCAGTGCAAATGTCCTTGATGCCTCTGACCAGTAGCTCTTCGCCTGAGCCGGACTGTTTGTAAAAACAGGAAGAGTTGGTGGAGGCATGTTTAATGTAGTAGTGGAACTTCAAAACTGTTACATATCACCTATTATATTTTTAAAATTCAAAAGAGCCTAGATACATGTGAATACTTTCTGCGTGTATGAGAAAAACCATTCTGCGTAGTGTGTGAAGAGAGCCCAAAGCTTTTAATTCAACGAAGAATCATGGCCTCCCTCTTGAAGCGCTCTCCGACCCCTCAGCACCTACGTTCACACACACACTGAACTCTTCATTACTGCACATATATTGTCTTTTTGGATCATCAGATTCTTAATTTTACCACCTATGGCCCAAGCTAGTTACTAGTGAAGCCTGTGCAAGAAAAGTCATACTTTATTACCCATTATCAATCAATAAGATGAGTTTTATTTTGCTCATGCTATAAAAATCTCATGAAGGCATGAGAAAACTCTGTCTGTGGCATTCGTCGGGAGCTGGGTGCGGTGGCCGCGGTATTCCATCATGCATAAACACAGAAATGGCATTTATGAGCCCACTCGTGTGAAGCTTGAGTAGGCAGATTCATGAAATTCGCTGAGATTTGGATTAAATTTAAACCATTCTACACAGCTCTACTTTTGATTAAGGCTGTGTGTGCAGCGAGAGCCTCACATCTGAATAGAACTTGGGTCTTTAAGAACTTTGAATGCGCGCACATCTAAATTGAGCTCTGAGCTTGATCTCGCAATGTACAGCGGGTCGATTTACATTCAGTATTAAACAGGGGGGACGGAGGAGCTAACATGCCATCCTTTCAGAATTTTAGCTTTGGATCCGAGTTTATTAATATCGGGATGAACACAGAGATGCCTCACTCCGTCTGCACTTATCAAATTACAGACGTAAAGCCTTAAGTAGAGGGTACCAGCAGGACAATCACAACCATCAAAGGAGGGAAAAAATGGTGGCCACGTGTGGAGACACCTGCCACTCATCCCTCTGCCACTCATCCCTAGGAAAAGACAAGCCTGCCAGGTGACACAGACTGGGCTTTTGGGGTCTCAGAGGTGAATATTTCTCTTTTTTAAACAGTACCCAAGGACATAGTTATCATAGCACTTAAACAAAAAAGGGAATTACTTCTGATCAGACTATGCCAACCTAGTATTTTCCCTTTGCATAAACTTCTCTGCTTCTGTCTGGGGCCTTTCTCTTTTTTCTGATCATCATCAGCAGATGTGGACGGAACGTCCTGAGCCCCAGAGCTTATTTTAATATGTTTAAAAGATTCTCATCTTCTTCTCCAGGAGTCATAGGATAAGAGATGATGTTCTCCAGTCCACAGCGAGACACAGGCAGAACGGTGGGCAGGGGGGGATTCGGGGCAAACCACTCCTCGGAGCTGGTGGCCGACTGTGCCCGCGGCCCACGTCGGCAGACGGACAATCTGGCTGTGGTGGGGTCCCAGGCGGGGACGCGGCTCCAGGCTGATGAAGATGAGTGTGGTGAGGGTATGTGGGAAATTTTGCGACCCAAGGTGGGCTTCGAATCCTTCTCCATGAAGAGGTGTTCACTTAGCTGCTAGCAAGTTTCTGTGTCCTTGAGCCATAAGCAGAGACCCCCCCCCCCCCACACACACACACAGTGAACGTCTCCACTCGCCGGCAGGAAGCCTCCTTCCTCTCTGCCCAGACTCCCTCCGCCACCTCGGGCTGAGAAAGCTGTGTGGGCCACTGACTGACGGGCGACCCAGCGAGCACACGCTGATGATGGCTTCGAGGAGGCAGACGCCAAATTCAACACAGAGAACAGCCCCCAGATGCGATCAGCGTAAAGTGACTGAGTGACCGAAGGACAATGAGTCTGCGACGGGGTGTCGTTTCGTCCCTGTGGACGGGAGGCGCAGAATGGCCACAGGCTGGCCTCAACCTCAGTCAGGAGCAGACGATGCGTTAGGCTCATTACCCAGCACCTAACACACCATGTGAAAAAAAATCTTACTGCGTACACCTACCTGATAGATACAAATATCCATTCACCGGCGGCAGACATTCCATCTCTGGACTTTGTGCTACGGCTTGAAGAAGAAATTCCATTCAATCCCATTTTGTAAGGAACGGAGTCTCAGAAGCAACGAGTTATGCTAACACTTGAGAACTCCCAGGAAAGGCTGCATCTCCCTCCATTTCCAGATGCTACTGCAAATGCCAAGAGAGCCACCGGCTGAGTGCTCAGTTAGGGAACCTCAGCTCCCGACCCTGCACACCAGGGGACGTTGTCACAGACACAGGGGGACCCTATGGCTGGGAAAGCACATTGTGGGGATCCCACACACGACTAGCAGGTGACTCAGCACAGCGTCACCTGCAGCGTCCCCCGCAGCATCCCCCGCAGGGTCGTGTGGCACTCAGAACGCCGCCGGACAGAAAACACTGCCCCTCGTGAGGCCAGGCGGTGGAATCCTCCGGACCCACACTGAAATGCACTGCGGGGGTCACTCTGAAATCTGCGACACGGAAGAATTCAGGGACCGGGGGTGTGAGCAAGGCCCGTGGCTGCAAGCAGACGGCTGCGGCGGCGGGTCCCGACTGGTCGTGCCAGACCCCGCGTCCAGGCCCGGCTCCTGGCCGGCCTGTGAATCTGATTAGTGGCCGAAGTTGCCCAGTCTCAGCCTCCTCGTTTGAGGGACGGGGGGAAGAGATCTCTAGGAATAGCTTCCCAAGCTTCCCAGATGACCCACGCATTTCTGACCCGCAGCGGTGTGCACACCCGTCTCAGCTTCACCTCCTGGCCCTCAAGCTCTGGTCCATTTTCACGTCACTGCTCACAGTAATGCAAGACATTAGTCACTTTTGCCAAATCCTATTTTCCCACAACTGGACAGTCGGATTCTCGAGAGGCCACAGGGTGTGGGGTATCCCACGGGGTTAAAGCAGGAGTGGAGTGGAAATCCGCTGTCTTCTATTAAGCCGGACATGAAAAAAGGTTTGCAAAAAATGTAAAACTATGCTACCCGTGTCCGCAATGATTCTATTGTTTGTTTTGGAAAAAAACAGTTATTTTCATAAAGATCTGTGATGTATGTTAACATGCCATGGTTTCATTTTTAAATTAATACAGGGAGATTGAATATTTTTCTAAGTTTTAATTTCTAATATAATGAATATTAATAGGTTAAACCCATAGAAACGAAAGCTCCTTGGGATTTTCAATAATTTTTAAGAATATGAAAGGGTACTAAGCTCCCAAAATAAGAGGTCCACCAGGCTAGTTAATGCGTAACTTTTTTTTTTTTTAAATTAATCTAACAAAAACAGAGGTTTCATGAAGAAAATCAAATGAAATAAGGAACATGCCATACTTTATTGGTGAATAATCCCTAAATGATGTTATTAAAGTTTTATAACATTGAGTACAATAGATGTTTGTCTCTGGTAAGAACGTGTTTGTGCTTTCACCTAATAACTAGATGTTATTACAATGCAATGATAAAAATATATGTTCAATAGTCATTTTTATTGGTTAGTATATGACTAAATATACACCAAAATTTTCTTATTTTAATGCATAAACATAAACATACATAAAATTAAATCTTAATTTAATGTATAAACATAACATAACGTATAAACATAATGTACAAAACATAAAACTTTATTAAGAAAGAATAAAACCTGACATTTGGTTAAAAGGAAAGAATGCCTAATGTGAAGTAAAATGAAGAACAAAAGCTTTAGAGATGTCTAATTTTCTTTTTTTCTTAAAGATTTTATTTATTTGTTTGACAGAAAGGAGTAAAAAGACAGAACACAAGCAGGGGGAGCAGCAGAGGGAGAGGAGGAAGCAGGCTCCCTGCTGAGCAGAGAGCCCGATGCGGGGCTCGATCCCAGGACCCTGAGATCATGACCTGAGCTGAAGGCAGAGGCTTAACCGACGGAGCCACCCAGGTGTCCCAAAATGTCCAATTTTCTTTAAAAGAAAAAAAAAATCATTGAGCAGATGTGGCCAGTTTGCAGAGGAGAGGGTGGAAGAGAAGCACAAGGAGAAACAGAGCGGAGGCGGCGGGGGGTGTTGGAGGGGGGAGGGCCGGGGGAAAAGACCCCTGAGAGACCCAGAGCCCGTTTCTGCAGGCCCGGCTGTGCCTCTGTCAGTGGGTCCGGATCCCGCCTCTGTGGGCTTCCGGGTCTAGTGGGGTTTCTCTGTGAGCATGAGGAGTCCTCGGACCAGCAAGTGAGGGAGCCCTGCACGCTCTCATGCACCCAGCATCGCTGTGTTCCTAACAAGCACGCATCCGTGCGCGTTAAGTCGTGGCACGAAGGAAAGACAGGACGGCAGGATCAGAGGAGGCAGAGGAGGAGGAAAAGAGGAGCAGACGGGAAGAGAAGGGACATGAGGGGACGGGGGAGGAGGGGGAGGCTGAATACTGAACGCTGATGCGGGACCCCTGCCTCGGCTGACCGCGCCGGCGTCAGAATCCGGTCCCGAACCAGAGGGAAGCAGAGAACTAGGCACTAGAGCGCATTCTAACCCACTTTTCTTAAGTATTTTATTATTTTTCTTAGTATTTATTAGTATTTCATTCCAGTGAGCGTTTGCAAATGCTTTCCCAGTAAAAGTCCTTGCCTACAGCACCGTGGTGGCTCTCGCCTTGCTCGGCAGCTAGCCCTGTGTCTGGGGACAAGCTCGTTCGTTGCCAGCCCTTGTGGACCATCCAGATAGCCCTTTGGCTTGCAGACTCACCCAGGCCTCTGCCCCAAGGCCAGAGAGACACTGGGGTGCTGCCTCGCCCTCTCCATAGGGTGACCAAGAACCCCACACCCTAGTGGAGATTGCCTTTGGGGTGCTGTCCTGAGTGATCAGCTTGGGAATCTGAGTACATCCGGTGGAAGGTTTGCTAAGAGATGAAGATGCTAGAAACCCCCTGGGCGATCGGCAGAGACCTCCGGTGGGGTTGCTCTTAGTATTAGGAGAGACTCAGGGTTGATGAGCTACCCTCTGAGGGTCTCAGGGTCCAGACAACAGAGGTGAGGCTGAGAGGAACAGGGAAATGAGTGTGAACTCTGCTGCCTCCTGCCCTCAGCGCACCTGCCCCAACCTGCTCTCCCTCTGGAGCCTCATCCTCCTCACGTGTAGGTTTTTCTGAATTCCGCTGTCACTAGTCCTTCAGTCCCCTGGCCTTGTCCACCCACATTTCTAGACTGTTCGACCTGAAGAAGATCTCTGCCACCCCACCCCAGCGCAGGACGTCAAGACAAGGCCCCGTCCTCCTCCCAATTCATCCTGAGTCTCAAGAGTCAGCATAGTGGCCACCACCTCTATCCATGACACATGTCGGTCGGAGGAGGGTCCATGTTCTGCTGCAACCACGCCTGGTCTGTCCTCTCCCCGAGATGCTAGGCTCTGGGCCGAGGGCTGTGCGATAGTCTGGTTTGCTCCTGTTCCGCAGAGCATGGCAGGAGGAGAGCCCTCGCAGCCCTGTGTGGTCATCAAGGCTGGTCGTCAGGGTCTCCATCAGGCTGCTGCCCCTCCTCTGTCTCCTCCCTCTGCAAGCCTTATCCATTCTGCCTCATGGACGCGGAGTGGCCCACTCCCTGTCTAGATGCTCCCTCCGACACGGTCGCCCCTCGCATGGCTGGCATGACCCCAGCGGCGATGACAGCTGAGAGTAAAAGATGAGTCAGGGCGGTGGGGGCTAAGGGGACAGGGTGACGGACAGTGAGGAACACCAGGGGCTGTGCGGGTGTGAGCAAGACGCCCACAGGGAGGTCAGAGCAGGAGAAACGGACCACCGAAGGGAGGAGTACAGGGAAAGGGGCCAGACAAGGGCAGGCAGAGAAACGCCCCGTGGAGAGCAGGAGTCAGGCAGGTACCAGAGCTCTGTGTCCCTGCGAGAGTGTGCTGGCAGGGAGCCAGAGTGTGGGTCTGGACCTTGTGAGGAGTGGCCACACGTCCCTCTGGATGCAGTCACGTGCATGGATGCGGACATCACGCCGAATCCAGCAGTGAGTCAGGGTCTGGGCTCTGTACGTGCTGCCCGGCTCCCTGATTCCTGCTGAACACGGAGGCTCTCCCACTGCACAAGTCAGGCTTGCAGTTCAGTAGGCGTGAGCTCTCTGATCTACTGAGGAGACACCGTGGAAGGTCCAGGGGGGCCCAGTCACGGGGGGCAGAGTGCGTCAGGGATGGGTGCATGAGCGTCCGGGGAGACAGTGCTACTCGTCACCTCCTTCCTCGGCGGAGGGGCTGCTCAGTGGGGATGGCGGGACCTTCTCTGAGTTTGTGTGTGAGCCCCCAGATCACGGCCAGCCCCCAGAGCTGACCGGCCTCTCGTGCTTTCCTACTGGCTTCTTCCTCCAGGACTGGAGGGGGTATGATGTCAGCACGTTGCTAGAGTTCTGTGCCCCAAATATTTCTCATTAAGCTTTTACAAACGCTTGCCAAATTCAGGGTATTTTCAGGATATTTTGTCTAAAATTGCTTACCTTCAGGCCTCAGGAGGTCTCCGAGCATTTAATCTAAAATAACAAGGCACTATCCCCATGTTGAACACTTGCCCCAGGGAAAGAGAGAGTGTAGAGCTCCAACCACTACAGCCTGTCCCAGAGGGGGTCAGTTGCTTCTTGTGACTGGGACCAATGAGCTGGTGGGCAGAGCACACGGCTGAGGAATGGGGCGTCTGGAACCCACTCAGGTGGGTGCTCCGAGTAGACGAGAACCCAGGCTGGGGACCTACAGACTAGCAGATCTCAGGTCAGCATATGGCCACCTCCATGTGCATCTGCATGCCACGGGACCACAGCGTCAGTCCAGTGTAAGTAAGTCCATGGCTCTTTCCTGGTGCTTCCAGTTTGGGTCCATGTGGCTTTTCAAAACCCTGACCCAGGAGAACACAAAACCGTACCACACAAAAGCTTGTTTGTGGAGACCCGAGTGCAGCCTGGAGGCTGATGTTCTGTTCTTAGAGAGCTGGGAAGGGGACGGAGTGTGGGGACGGGCGCTGCTGCACATCTGGTAGAAACAATTTCATTGCCAAAGATTAACATCTGTTGCTTAAGCATGAACCTATAGTGGCTGGAAATATAATAAGATTCGTGGTTCTGTTCTAAGTAGATTAATTTTGTAATATTTGCCTTTCACCCCTGCATTTAATGTTCAGATTTGGTCTTGGGAATCGCCACAAAAAATAACCCTTACAACTCAGCCTGATGGGGCCGTGGGACAGGCTGCCTGGCCGGACGCGGTCCGTTCTCTTGTTGCTGCAAGTGTCCTCCCCACGTAGAGGCACTGTGGCCCCCTCCCCGGGGAGGAATGGACAGGCTCCGCCGTGCTGCTCATCTTCCAGGGGCTGCCCCCAGCCTGTAGTCCCCAGAGGACAGGTGCGCACACCAGCGGATCGCAGGTGCAAGCTTTCCAGGAACATGTCTTTAAGAATCCGTACAGGTACATGAAAAACTAATCATGCAAACTAACCATGGTGGCTAACATAACACAAAAAAATTAAAAAAAAAAGAAAGAAGTACAGGCAGCTGAAATTATCTGTTGGTGACTATAATCCAGGTAAGATCGGCCACGTTCTGTATGATGCTGCTGAGCAGCCTTGACAAAGTCCCCCCGACTGCGGGCTTAAACCACAGAGTGTCTTCCCTCAATCCTAGAGGCTGGAAGCCCAAGATCAAGGCGGTGGCAAGGATGGTTTGTCCCCTTGGTGTGAAGACGTCGTCTTCAACCTGCGCCTTCTCACAGTCACCCCTCTGTGTGGGTCTGTGCCCTGGTCCCCTGTTCCTACAAAGACGCCCGCCAGATTGGCTAACAGCCCACCTGAAAGGCTTTGTTTTCCTTTAATCACCTCTTCAAAGACCCTATCTCCAAACACAGTCACGTTCCGAGGCACTGGGGTTAGGATCCCTACGTATGGATTCTGGGGGCCATTGTTCAGCCCAGACCGTCCTCCTAGACGCCTAAAAACAGGTGTCCAAGGACAGCCGCTGAGCTGGGTTCCTGCATAATCCCAGCACTGACAGGATTGTATTTCTACTGAAAGCGATTTGTCAGGATGGTGGAATAAATCCGCATTGCCGTCTCGACGGGTCGGCCCCTGGTTAGAACTTACTGAAGAGTGCGGGTCTGAGAACGGTGACGGAAGGTACAACGGGATGCGCCGCGCCGGCCTCTGTGGCGAGCACACCTGCTGGAACTGGGAGAGCGCCTGCCGCCTTTTACTAATAATGCAGCTCTTTTATTCACTTGCTTATTTTAAGCTCTCTTTTAAATAGCAAAATTCTGAAACTCCCTTCAGAGTTTCTGTTGTTCAGCTAAAAAGCATCTCAAATGAGGCTTGGATCAAACTGAGTACCGGCAGGTCAAGAGTTCTGGAACCGATGAGTTCTACAGATTTTAACTTGGTGTCTGACTCCTCCAAGTTTGTAGGTGACCATGTCTTGGGAGTTCGGTAGCGTCTGTGTCCCTGAAAGCCTGGGCACCCAAATGGCCAGCCCAGGCCTCTCTCCTACAGGTCACAGCAGGAGGGGGTCCACTGGGAAGAGCCTGGCACGGGCTCCTGGGTGGCCTTCCTCTGCTAAGTTGACAGCTTCACCCCGAGGTCATCCAGACTTTCATTTCAGGATTTCTTAAAATGCAACGTCACTCTGTCCTTCCCTCCATCTTTGCGGGGAGAGACAGAAGCCGAAGAAAACCTCTGCCTCCGAAGGACAACGGATGACATTTCCATGGGAGCCTTCGGGGTTCCTGGCCTCTCCGTCACAAATCCGGCCACGCACAACACACTAGATGAAGAGCTCAGAGTTTCGTGATAAAATAAAAGAGTGTGTGGGCAGGGCCAGAGGAGTGGAGAGACCCCAGCAGCGCTGGCGGGGACCACAGCCGGCCTCCTGCAGGGCTGCCATGTGCTCGTCCCCCAGCGTCCCTGGAAGAACAAACAGGCCTGCACACTCATTGTCACACTTGTCCCCGCAAGTGTGGACACAAACCACAGAAGTGTCCCGATGCAGACGTGCTCCTGTGCTGAGACGGGCGGACCCTCGCCTGAGGCCAGGCGTGCTGGGGGCTCGTCGGGGGCAGAGAAGGGGTGGCGGGACCTGGCGAGGTGCCCCGCTCTCCCCCATGCGCCGTGAGGGCAGCTCGTGCAGTCGGCGAGGGGCCGCACCGCGCTCGGGGCTGAAGGCGCTGGACACGCAGCCGTCTGGCCGCCCTTGGTGTCGATGCCTGGGTTCGCTCCTGGAAGGTTCCCCAGAGGGGCTCCGGGAAGGGGTCCCCAGAGGGGCTCCTGGAAGGACACGGCCCAGGCCGGGGCCAAGCCCACCGTCACCTCCCCCTGCGCAGCCCTGACTTTCTCCTCCCCATCGTTAAGCACATGTAAATGGATTCCTTTTTCTTTTTCTTCCTTTTTCTTTTCTTTTCTTTTTTAAAACTTTCTTCCCAGAAAGGACGCTGTACAAATAAAAGGAAGCAAACAAGAAAAAAAATGACGAATCCCCCGTCCGCGCCTTCTGGGGTCCGTCCCGTGGGCGCGCCGGCTGCATGTATAAACCTAACTTGATCACCTTCTGAAGAATTTATGAATCATGCTTAATAATCAGCTTTAGGCACTTCTGAGGGACGAATCACATTTTGAAGCTACAAAGGTCCCCCAAATAGCTCCTGGGAAACGACCCCGCATCCCATTAAACGGAAAAACTCGCTACCGCGGGCCTGGTGTCAGAGTGAAGCGCTTCCCTCTCCGCTCTGCGAAATGCCAAGGAGCCTCCGCTTAAACGCTTGATTAATCTGAAAGGACCAGAACACACAGCTTCTCCGGGAAGGGGAAAGTACATTTTTTTTTTTCTTTAAAAAAACTTTTTCTTTGCACTTAAGGAAAAGAGGAAAAAAAAAAAAAAAAACAACAGGCACAACACACATCTCCTTTTCCCCTTATATTCATTATTTTCTGTCTTTAAAAAGGCTTTTATCAGACTTTTATCTCTTCCACATGCCCGTGGCAAACGCCAGCATCTTCTTCCCATTTTGCAAGTCTGCCCAGGAACAGGCTTTATCTGACTCTCGCCGCCGCACCATTTTCCTATTTAAGTGGTTGGTGCAGAATCAAAGTCAAACGTGAAGGTCAGAAAAAACGGTTTTCGGAGCATTGCGATCTAAGACGCGAATAGGACTCCCCCCACGCAGGGAGGGCGCTCCAGGCAAAGGCAGAAGTCCTCTCCAGAAATCGCCCCGAGGGAGATGCCAGTCTTTCGCCCATCTTCACAACCTAAGCTTGGAGTGATTTGCATTCTTGAGTTGCTTAATTATTGTACTTAATTATTATAAATAGGGATATATAATTATTTTATCGTGTGGCATGTGTATTTTTATTGCTAAGACCCTTAATATTTCATTTGTTACACTTATTGTAATTAATAAATTACAATTATCATTCAGGTAATTTGAATTTTAAGTTGTACTAGGTTCCATAGAGTCTACAAAAATAGATATTTTATTTGGAAAGCATTACAGAATCTGTAATTCTGGTAATAATAACCATCATCATATAATCCTGATATTCCGGAAGATAGAGAAGTTCCTGAGTATTTGTGACTTTGTCCTGGGGACTCCGTTGTTTACAGTTGTCTACATGTTTAGGTAAAATGTGAATGTTCCAAGAGCCAAAAAAAGTGTGATCTGGCTGTGTCCTTGAACTCAGCACGTTGGATGTGTCTTGGATGCCGGTTCACAGTAGCCAATTTTGGTGAGTTCTGAGCTTCTGAAAGTTTCTCCCTGGGGTGTCTATGCCTCCTTCCTCAGCTGTGGACGGAAGCTGGCCCGATCGCCGGCCGTCTCTCATCCATCCAGACCTGCTAGTAATTCTCATTTTTGGAGTTCACGTCGAACTTTGCAGAAAGAATGTATATGTCAAGTGTTCTTACCACACATTAAAAACAAAAACAAAACAAAAACATGAGGGGACAGGGGAAAGTCTGGGAGGCATTGGCAGGTCTCTTGCCTGGACTGTGGGGCTGGTATCAGGAGTGTGTGAACATCCAAATCATCAGAAGGTAAGTATCAAATGCTCGCTGAGTGTTGCCGGTTCCCTTCAGCTCAAGGACAGCGTGATGAAAACGGTAAGACGACGGCCCCCGCGAGGGACCACGGTGCAGGCACAGCTTACAGACCTGAGTCAGGAAAACACAGCGCCCAGACCGTACTTGAGGCTGGAGTGGGCCTTGTGCTGCATCCCCCACACCGAGACCCCAGCTCCATGCAGGAGGCTGTCTCCTGCGGACGCGGGGGGTCCACAGTGTGCGTCGCACCCCAGAGCTTGCATGCAGGGCTCCCCTCTCTCTCCACACACCTCTCTGAAAATCTCTGTGCAGTCAAACGAGCCTCAGAAACTGCTCTTTCATAAGCCGTGCCCTGGGGCGTGCTGCTGGGGCGAGCTCCCGGGGCTGGTAGCCTGGAAAGGCAGGAACATCTGGGCCCCAACATGGGCGGCTAGCACTAGCTGACCTTGCGTCCTGTCCTTTGGGGGAGGGGCAGCAGAGAGTGAGGCATTTCGGGGGGGGGGGGGGGCTCAGGGTCCTTGGGGCCTCCTTGTGGTCTCTCATTAGGTCCTTGAGGGCCCCAGAGGGAGCAGGTCTCTCTCTGCAGGTCAGCCTCCCCGCCTCTGGGTAACAGTGGCCCTGGCTGGGATGGCGCCATGACCTGGGCCGCTGTCCTGGCCTCCTGGTCCCCAGCCTGGCTTCCCTGGCCTCCTCTTTGCCCCCAGCCACGGAGGGGAGCTGGCCGTCTGCAGGGGTCTGCAGCATTAGTAGATGTGTTTTCAGTAGACGGCAGCGGGTCACACACAAGGATGAGAGGCCCTTTATCGACCCAGCTCTGCTTGCGCTGGTTCCCTGCTCCTGGGAGGCAGAGGAGGGGCCTGCAGACCAGGGTTTGGGATTTGATCAACGCGAGAGGACAGACAGTGTTGACGTGGGATTTCTAGGCGAATCGCCGCAGCATTCTTTCCAGTGGAGTTTCAATAGCTTCTAGAAACATCACAGGGACACTGAGGCTCCAGGGTTTGACTTAAGAGCAACAGAGCAGTTAACAGGGAGCTTGAACCTCACCTTGCCAAAGGAGTTTTCTACACAATGAGTGCTCACAAGGCACGAGCCCTGCTCGGCGGACGCCAGCTTCAGGTGGGGGGAAATCTCCTGGTCCCGCGCAGGGTGAACAGAAGTGTCGTCTTCCTCGTGAGGTGAAGAGCCCGTCTTCCCTGGTGATGGCAGAGCCTCGGCCTGGCAGAGCCTCGGCCTGGCAGGACGGTCACAGCGGGCAAGGCAGGCTGTCTCCCTGCTGATGAGGGTCCCTCCCTGGCCTGCCACCTGCGACCCCACTAGCAGCCTCTCTGCATGGCCTCCTCCTGCTTCCTCCGTCTGTCTGTCTGTCCTGGCACGGGTATGACTGAGACACTGGCGAGACACCCGTGACAACAGAACGCTGCCCCATGACTCCCACAGAGCTGACCCGAGCCCATGGGCCCGAAGTTCAGGGTTTTAGCCACGACTGTGGTTTGCTTCACTTGTCTGATTTTTGACCCTATTTCCCAGTCAGGAGGGCACGGGGAAGGCAGATAATCTACGCTGCCCTCGAGAATCAGGGCGCCTTTCTTCTAGGCAGCTGTGCAGACTCCCAGCCTCCTGGCCACACGCCCTTTCTCCCCGTGACGCTGTCCCCCTGTCTGGCCTACCTTGGGTGCCCTCCCCAGGGCAAGCTCTGTGCAAATAGCCTGCACTTGCCCTCGTTGGGGCTGTGACGAGTCCCACAGTGGCCTGGAAGTCCACGTTCAGTAAAGGCGCAGTGCGCTGGCTGGACACCCAGCCCCGCTGTGGGTGCCCACATGTGGAGCACGGAACCGCCCTGGGTTCTGACACTGGGCCCATCCCACGTCCTCTGCTGTTGTTCTTCCAGAACATGGATTCCACTGGACCGGCAGCTTCCATGCAACCAGGGTGCCCAGAACCCATGGCCTTTGGTCCACACGGGCAGCACAAGGAACCAGGGATGACCCACCACAGCTCTGAGAGCTATGTGCCCCCCGCAGAGAGGTTTCTCCCGTGTCTGTCCATGGACGGACAGCACCAGACCATGGCTCTGTGTTTTCGGGTTTTCACACGCTGCTCTAAAAGGTGCCTGAAACCTCCCCCTTTTCCTCCTTTGTCTCCTGGGCAGATCCAGAGCAAAGTCCCTGCTTTCCTCCTGCCACAAGAGAGTAAATGCTGCCCAGGGCACAGCTGGCCAAAGGTCCTTCAGAGGATCTCTGAGGTCCCACATCCTGGTGTCCCACAGACCCCTGCCTGCTGTGCACTGGCCAGGACTTTGGATCGTCTGGTAATGTGGCCTGAGCAACTAAAATCTCCATGCCCTGTAATGTTTCTAGAACAAGAAATGGTTCTTTTTGCTGTAAGACTGGGGATTTATTATTTTCAAAGTCACTTTGGGTAGTTGACCGAAGTTAGTGAGGAGAACCCAAATCAGCAGGTCTTTTCCCACAAAGCTCAAGCTCCCCGTCCTCCATCCGCGAGTCTCAAGAAGACCTTCCCTTCTTCGCTCTGCTGTGCGCCATTCTACGTCGAGCTCAGCTCTTCACGCCACCCTGGGAAGCTCTCCGGGAAGGAGGAGCGGGTCAGATGGTCGTTACCCGTGGTAATAACACCGGTCTCAAGATGAACGCTACCTCCAGGTTGGTGAGTCCTGAGTACCACTGACACCTCACAGCAGCACACCCCTGCTGGTGTGGACCCCAAAACAGGGTGTGGATGGGAGACACTCATTGGGGAGAGGCCTGTGTTTCTATAGTTAATTTGAATAACTCTTTGAGCTGAATATTGACAAATAGCATCTCGGGGAAAACAAAAATCACAATGTATTTCATGCAACACTACAGCAGGTCAATACTTACTTGACTGACAACTTGGGGAGATGATGCACTGACTGAGTTTTGGACCAGCCAGGTCATGGACTAAGTCAATAAATGAGAACTAGCTCCCTAGCCACATGCTTCTCATGTTCCAGAACTGTGGGATTCATTAGTGGGGTAACTTAGGACATGATTTTGAAAAATACTCATGACTTGTGAATAATTATAAAATTATAAGGAAATATTGTCCTAGTATGCTCACGTTGTTATAAAATAACACTACAAATTGGTGGCTTAAACAATAAACATGTATTTCTCATTATCTGGAGGCTTGAAGTTGGGGGTCAGGATGCCAGTGGGGTTGGGCTCTGGAAGGATTCCTCCTTCATGGTGCATATGGGAACTCCTTGCCATGGCCTCGTGTGAAGAACGAGAGCTCTCTGTTGTTTGTTCTTATAGGGTCACCAACCCCATCAGGAACTGCCTTCATGACTTCAGGTGGCCCTGACCACTCCCAAAGACTCCATCACCAATGTCCTCACACTTGGGGTCAGGGTTTCAACACACAGGTTTGAGGGGAACATAGTCAATGCACAGGAAATATCTATCATAAAAATGTAATGTATGTGAGCAGTAGACACATGGCGGGGAGGGAATGTGGGAGCAAGGATTTGAAAACTGAAAGGCTGGCCATACTGACAGAAGCATCCTTAGTGGGCCTCTGCTCAGGATGGTCTCTGATGTCAGAGCAGGGTTGGGTCCCTCCTGAGCTGTGTTTTCTCACTTTAATTCTATGGTAATAACTGAAGTCCCGTCAATACCTCACAATGCAAAGATTGAATCATCCCCCGATGTTTATGGTATCGCCTATGTATCAAGAGTTTTCCAGGACACTGAGGTGCACGGTGAGTCAGGAAGGATGTGGGATGCACTTATGCAGACACAGGAACCATCCAGTATCATGCCCAAGTCACCTGAGCCAGCCGTGGGTGGGAGGCAGATCTAAAAGGCGCTTTCCCAGTGGTGCTGGACTACACCGGGATGTGTTACTCCAGGCAATATGGGGACAGGTCGTCCTGTAAAATGTGAAAAACAAAACAAAACAAAAAACCGAAGCCATAAAGTTTAGTTGGTGCAGAAGCCATCCCAGTACATCGGGGGGAGAGCCTCTCAGAAGACATGTCCCAGGGAAGGAGCGCACCCTGAGAGGCAGAAGGACACAGCCATCCGCGCACATCTGGAGCATAGAACCTTCAAGTCACACAACTTTGCCCTTCCCCCGACTGATTTTTTGAATCTTGATTACAATTTGGCTGCTCATATCATTTCCCACGAGGATAGAATGTGTTGTCTACAGCAGAGTTGACTGGGTCCCATTAACAATGGCCAACTTGGCAGGGACTTCAGCAATCTGCTTGGGTGTTACGCATTTGTCTCTTGAGTGAGGTCCGTTCAACTGAATTTGCTCCCAGGATGTGGCTCTGCTCTTGGGGGTTAGTGATGAGATCACCTTCCTTCTGTTTTTTGTTTTGTTTTCCAAAGTGCTTATCATTGCCTGCTTGTCTCCTCTGAGCCATTCTCTCCTGAAGACCATGCCACTCACCACGCACCTGAGCCTTCTTCTTCCCACAGCAGCACTGATCTGGAGAAGTGGAGTAGGATTTTACCACAAGAGCTTGCTTTCTGGACGCTGGCAAGCTGGAGGAGAGAATTTCAACGTGTTCCCTGTACCCTGCAAGCATCTTATCTTTACAAAACTCACACAATTAGGTCACTTGTTTCTTCTCTTTCCCTCAACCAGAATATATTCGCTCTCTTTACTGATTTGCTTTAGATTAATGGACTTCCATAAGGGCTAACCTTTCTATACACAACCACTTCCGGTCATTCTTTAGTTATTTTTCATGGAGAATCACTGAGTCTTTTCTTTTGTATGTCCTGTTCACAGGAAGCCTGTAGAATATTGACTTGACTCTGGAGTTTGCAGTCTCTCTTTCTCTCTCTCTCTCTCTCTCTCTCTCTCTCTCTCTCGTTCTCTCTCCTTCCTTCATTCTGTCTCAGGAGAGTTGTTCCAGATCAGACAGACATGAGTTTGGGTCCCTATTCTGTCACTAACTAGACATGTAAATCTGAGCATTTTACCATAACTGTCCACCTTTTTTCTCCAGATCTGCAACATTCAGAGGATGGTGTTTACCTCATTTGTTCATGGTATCCAAACTAAGCAAGCCCATCTGACAAGCATCTAAGGTCCGACACACCCTGTCTCTTCTTCTACCCCAGGCCACTGCCCACTTTGTGCAGGTGGTAGGGGCCATCGTCTGAGGGAGGGAGAGGTACAATTTAGTCCACTTGTCAAGCCTTGGGCCTTCCCAATCAAGAGAGCAGCCTTATGGGTTAGTCATGGCCCTGAATTCATTCTATCTCTCCAGCATTTCTAACTTTCCTATATTTTGAGGAAACTATATACAAGACCCTCCTCTCCACCCTCACTTAATATTATAATTCATTTCTACCAACAGATATTCTTCTAAATGCTAACAAGGATTCTATTTTCAAATATTGCTCATGAGAAAAATTATAGTATATGACGTGTCAGTCCCAAACCTAAAACTAATATTATGAAACACAACAGAAACAACAATTGAACTATCATATTAGGATATAAAATGCTTAAAACACTGTTTCCTGGTGTCCAATTAATATGGTTAACAGTTACTTGCTTGCAGTGATACACCCTTTTTTCTTATAATCAATTTTCCAAGTTAGCTAACTTTTTTCTCGGTAATTGTTTCACCATATTTTTCAAATAAGAACTAAGCAAAAATATGATCTAGCTACAAAATGCACAGTGGGAAAGCAGTCAGTATAGATGCACCAAGAGACAGTGTCTCACCCTGAGATGCCGAGATGCCTTTTGGCACTGGTACATCTAAGGATTCATGTCTTCTATAACCATAGTGCATTTTTCAAATAGACTATGTGTGATTTCACTGAATGACTAATTGTCTTGTGAAAGCAACTCAATAGATTTCTTTTTCTTTTTTTTTTTTTAAAGATTTTATTTATTTATTTATTTGACATAGATCACAAGTAGGCAGAGAGGCAGGCAGAGAGAGAAGGAGAGGCAGACTCCCTGCTGAGCAGAGAGCCCGATGTGGAACTCAATCCCAGGACCCTGAGACCATGACCTGAGCTGAAGGCAGAGGCTTAACCCACTGAGCCACCCAGGCACCCTCAATAGTTTTCTAAAACACTGTTTAGTTAAAAATATATATTGAGATTTAAGAATGTCATTAAAAAATATTCTTTTATTATCATTGGGCAGAAAATATGTAATTGAAATGTATATATTGTATATATTGTTGAGTCTCAGATGTCAAGAGTCAATCTCTGTAAAAAATATTAAGCAATAATTATCATCTCACTGTGTCTATGGTTCGTTTCAATATTTATTAACAAATTCATTCATCTAAACCTACATTTAACAAGCAATTATTATATGGTCTCTCTGTCATGTGGATTAGAAATAGAGTTTTGGGAATGGTATAAATATAAACCCTACTTTTTTAGAAAAGATTTTATTTATTTATTTGTGAAAGAGACAGTGACAGAGATGGCAAGAGAGAGCACAAACAGGGAGGAGAAGGAGAAGCAGTCTCCCACTAACCAGGGAGCCTGATGGGGGGCTCAGTCCCAGGACTCCAGGATCATGACCCAAGCCAAAGGCAGACACTTAACCACCTGAGCCGCCCAGGTGCCTCCAGATCCTACTTTGATAAAGTTTGTACTTTATAAAAAAAGAGGAAAAAAAGCTGAAGTGTTTTCAAAATGTACTTCCTATACAATTTGGAAAAATAAAACACTAAATTTATGTCATATATATATATATATATATTTATATTAGTGTGTGTGTGTTTATATGTGTATGTGTGTAATATATGTATGAAATATATGTGTATATATGTATATATTTATATTAGTGTATGTGTATATGTGTATGTACATATATATACATACATACATACACATACACATACATACATATATGTACATACACATATGTACACACACTAATACAAATGTGTATATATATACATATCTATGTTTCACTATATATTGCTGTGTATATATACACACATATATACAATATACACACATATATTATTTAGATTGTTTCACTATATATATACACACACAATATATACTGAAACACTCTAAACAATAAATAATGAAACAATCTAAAGACACAAAATAATTAATGATCTCTTCCTCTTCATCTCTTTCTTAGTTTGATTTCTAACGAGGCTGTGAGTGTTTTTATTCACATCTGGAACATATGTTCTCCATTTCACACCATGTTCTTATAAAATGTATGCATATATATAAGAAAAAATCATTCCAATTTGTGTGTGTATGTGTGTGTGTATACATTAGACTTAACTTTTTAAAAAATTTGATAATATGTCCTTTGATTCACATTCAAACGGGTTTAGTTTACTTAAAAATGATGAGGTGCCTGGGTGGCTCAGTGGGTTAAAGCCTCTGCCTTCAGCTAAGGTCATGATCCCAGGGTCCTGGGATCGAGCTGCTCATTGGGCTCTCTGCTTAGCAGGGAGCCTGCTTCCCCCTCTCTCTGGGCCTGCCTTTCTACCTACTTGTGATCTCTGTCAAATAAATAAATAAAATATTTTTTAAAAACCCCAAAGAAACAAACAAAAATGCATATGGGACACAGTAATCAAACACAAAAAATTGTTTTAAAAAAATGTTAGAGGGGCGACTGGGTGGCTCAGTGGGTTAAGTCTCTGCCTTCGGCTCAGGTTATGATCTCAGGGTCCTGGGATCGAGCCCCACATCAGGCTCTCTGCTCAGCAGGGAGCCTGCTTCCCCCTCTCTCTCTCTGTCTGCCTCTCTGCCTAATTGTGATCTCTCTCTCTCATGCAAATAAAAAAAAAATCTTAAAAAAATGCACTCGGTGTGGTGCATAAACAATGAATACTGTTACACTGAAAAGGAATAAAGAAAAGAAAAATAAAAACAATGTAAGAGATAAAATGCTAAGCTTTGCTAAGAGGAAATTAAATAAAATCATATAATGTTCAACTAAAGCAAGAGAGGACATAAAAAGAGGGAAGAAATGAGCAAGGAACAAATAAAGCAAATGACACTAACTATGTCTTTGGGAAAAATCAATCCAATGACAACAATTACCACTTTAAATGTGAATGGTCTAAATAGATGGATCGAGGACAAAGATTTCCAGAACAGATTAAAAAGAGGATTTCAAAAACCTTCTTTTTTTGTCTAAAGTAATCACCTTTAAATTTAAAGATATAGCAAAGTTAAAAGCAAAAGAATGGAGAAAGATATACCAGGATAACAGTAATGAAAAGAAAGTCCAAACAGCTGTATTTACTTTAAGAAAAACAAATTTGAGATCCAGGATATATACCCAGGATGAAGAGGTATATTACACATTAGAAAGATATCTATCCGTAAAGGGGTCTGGTGCACCTGGGAGAAGGGTATCAAGTTAGCACTAAGAAGAGCAATAGACGTCAGCCCACATACCTGAGGGCCTTAACACTTCTCCGGCATCAGTAGATAGATGAAAGCAGAAATGTAAACAGCATTATGAATCCACTTTTCCTCATTGACTTTCGTAGAATGTTCCATCAAACCACAGTGGAATGCACATTCTCCTCTAGCTGATGCGGATCATTCACTGTGATGAACCACATTCTGTGTCACAAGAACACATTCACAAATTTAAAATACTGTAAATATACAACAATCTCAGAATGCATGGGATCAACTTAGAAATAAATAACAAAAATGATTGGAACTCTCCAATAATTACTAACAATTTAACAATAACTATCAAAATATAATGTCTGGGTCAAGTACAAAGTCTTAACTTAACCCAGAAGTGAAAAATGTATTTTGAACAAAGTAAGTGTGAAGATACAATGGTCAGAGTGTGTGGGTTGACACAGAAGCAGTGCTTAGAGAGAACCTGATATACTACACTTACATATACGCATCTATTGTCTATCTATCATCTGTCTGTCATCCGCCATACCACCCACACCTATCTATACTCGAAAAGAAGATGATATAAAATAAAAACAAAAACCTAAGCTTTCATTTTAGGAATCTAGAGTAATAGAATATTTTAATCCTAAAAAGAAAGCAAAAGAAACAAAAGGGTAAAAATTAAAGCAGAAACCAATGAAACTAGAAACAGCGAAACAATAGAACAAAACAATACAATTAAAAGATTTATTAAAAAGACCAATTAAGGTTCTACTATGTTACAAACTAATGAGATATACCCTAGGTGTGTAAGCTTGATTCAACATTCAAACTTTAATTAATGTAATCCACAAAAGCAATAGACCAGAGCAGCGAAATCACATAATCATGCTAACTGATGTAGAGAAAGCATTTGCCAAAACCTAACATGTGCTCAAGTTGAACTCTCGAAGCACACTGAGAAAGGAGAGAACAGCCTCAAGCTGACAAAGGACACTGACAAACAACAAGCCCCATACGGGGTCCCGCTGGACTCAGACCTAATGGTGAGATGCTGGACCATTTCCTCTAGTGTCGGAAACAAGCAAGAATGTCCTCTCTCCCAACTTCTACGTCCTGAAGTTGTAGCTAATGTAATATGTGGGGAAAAAAAAAAGTATACAGATGTGAAAAGGAAAAAAACTACAAAACTACAACAAAACTAATTTCATTTTTAAGATGACATGATTTATAGAATCTCCCAAATTTAACAAAAAACTACCGGAACTAATAAGTAATTATAGTAAAGTCAATATGAATTAGTCCACTGTTTTCCTATATGTCAGCAGTGAATAATTGGAATTTTAAATTAAAAAGCCATACCATTTACAATAGCACCAAAAGTGGAGAAATACAAGGTATAAAAAGATCTCAATATGTGTGTGGAAAACTATGGAACACTAATGGAATAAATCAAAGGAGATGTAAGTAAATAGAGAACTAGCTTGTGTTCATGGACAGATTCAGTTTTGTCAATTCTTCCCAACTGATGTGTAGATTCAATACCATAGTGATCCCAATAAAAATGTCTGAGGGGACATGGAGAAAGGGGAACCCTCTTACACTGTTGGTGGGAATGCAAGTTGGTGCAGCCTCTTTGGAGAACAGTGTGGAGATTCCTCAAGAAATTAAAAATAGAGCTTCCCTATGACCCTGCCATTGCACTACTGGGTATTTACCCCAAAGTTACAGATGTCGTGAATAGAAGGGCCCTCTGTACCCCAATGTTTATAGCAGCAATGGCTACGGTCGCCAAACTGTGGAAAGAACTAAGGTGCCCTTCAATGAACGAATGGATAAGGAAGATGTGGTCCATATACACTATGGAGTATGATGCCTCCATCAGAAAGGACGAATACCCAACTTTTGTAGCAACATGGACGGGACTGGAAGAGATGATGCTGAGTGAAATAAGTCAAGCAGAGAGAGTCAATTATCATACGGTTTCACTTATTTCTGGAGCATAACAAATAGCATGGAGGACATGGGGAGTTAGAGA